>NC_038250.2:27572455-27872455 GCF_000004515.6 Glycine max
GAGATATATATATATATATATATATATATATATATATATATATATATATATATATATATATATATATATATATATATATATATATTAGTAATTATATTTGATGTTTGATTATTTTGTTGTGTTATTTTATCCATAATTATTTTCAAGGAGGTTAATTTAGTTCATAGAGAGGTGTGGGTAGATAAGAATCTAGCTTCTCAAAGAAGCCACGAGGAAGCTTCTCGAGAAAGCCTCTTAATTAAACTTCTCAAGGAAGTTACATGAAGCTGTCTCGGTAAAAACGATTCTCAGCCTTCGTTAACCGTTGGATCCTCTCGAAATTTGGTCTAGAGCTTTACAGAACACTTGTACACGATCGGACCGTTGGGATCTTTGAGAAGACGTCTGGAGTATGCGCGAAGTTTCTGTTTCCGAGAGCATTAGTCACTTGTGTGTTTTGAGCCTTGTAGTCCAAGTAGCTTTGGGAAAACGCCATTTGCTTCTCCTTCTTTCTTCCAAAACCATTTCCAACGTGCCAAGATTCTTCTCCATCACCCACAGCCACTAGTAGCCACCACGAACCGCCATTGTTCTCCGTTGAAACCCCACACCGAGAGGAACCCTTCAACCGAAGCGGAATCTTCCAACTTGTCTCGCGGTTTCGGTTGAGAATGAAGCCTGGTCTGACCTTCGTGGTTTTCCTTGAGGTAAATGTGATTCTATGCTTGTTTCTTGTTAGTTTCATCTTATCTTTGCATCATTCTGAGTTTGGAAACCACCATTGTATGTTTTGCGCTTCCTTTGAAAAGCCCTAGAAAAAAGAGACTTTGTAAAAGTTATCCTTTTCTGAAATGGGTGCTATTTTCATGACCTTCATTGAAACCCGGTCGCATAGGTGTGATCGGAATTTCAAAATGATGTCCCTTTGTAAAACCGGAAATTCTCTCAGTCCTTTCATTTAGTAATGTGGGTGTTTGACCCAGAGCATTGTTGTTAGCTTTGTTTCTGAAATCCATATTAAGTATCCTTCGTTTTGGCATGGTAGAGGCTTGCGTGGAACCGATGAGCGGGAACGAAAAAGAAATCTCCAAGTGACGTGACAAGGAACCCGCGGGTAGCTCACAATAGGTAAGGGGAGTTTATTATAAAATTTACCATTTTAACACCATAGTTAGGGTTAGGGAACCTAGCTATGAGAATAACTACCTGTCCTTGTTGAATGCTGATTTTTCCTTTATAGAAAATGATGTTTTTAACTAATGGGATGCGATATAATTGTCTTTGATGTGCATGCGGGTTTTCCAAGAGAAATAATGTTTTTAACTAATGGGATGCGATGTAATTGTTATTGATATGCATGTTGGTTTTCAGGAAGAAAAACTATGTTTTTTACGAATGTGATGTGATATATATTTATTGTGATGAATGATATTGTTGTCTTTATTTGATTTGTACTGTTTGAAGACCTGGGGAGTGTGAATCTCAGGCATGAAAGAAATATATATGTGTGGAGTGCAATTTATAGTTGTTGTCGCTATTAAGGATTTTAATTGATATGTGGTGATATTGATAATTATGATGATATTGATTTGAGATGACGTTGTTAATAAAGACCATGTCAACATGAATTGATGTTATTGTTGATGATTACGTGAATATGAAATGAGGTTGTTGTTGTTGATAACGTCATTGAGACGAGATGATATCTATGTTGAGAATGATATGAAAATGGAATGTTGATTGATGTTGAAAATCCATTGGCATGTGCATGTTGTGTATGTTCATGGGGGGGTGCATTGACCATGTCAGACGGCCCATTCGTGGGGGACTAGAATGGTTAAAGAATCTTAGCATTCGCAGCGGGAATGCTTAGGCGCTTTAATTTGTCCATGGTCATTGCACTTGATGGTGCCCATGTTCGATACATTGGATGTTGTGTATATTCGTGGGGGGTGAAATGCATTGACCTTGTTGGATGGCCCATTCATGGGGGACAAGCGTGGTTAAAGAATCTGAGCATTTCTGAGGGGATGCTTAGGCACTTTAATTGGTCCATGGTCATTGGCACTTGCTTGTGGCCACGTTCATACGTCGTATGTAGTGTATGTTCATGGGGGGGGGGAAGTGTATTGACCTTGTCGGATGGCCCATTCGTGAGGGACAAGCGTGGTTAAAGAATCTAAGCATTTCTGAGGGGATGCTTAATCACTTTAATTGGTCCATGGTCATTGGCACTTGCTTGTGACCATGTTCATACCTCATACAACATAGGAAATAGAATAACTGTGGCAGAGTGTACTTTGTATTGAGGGGTTGCGTCACCTGGTAGGGAACAAGTTCAAGTGATTGCATATGCTGTATAATGATTTTGATGATGCCAAAGATTGAAGCAATTCAAAGTTTACTACAAGTTCAAGTGAAGATCAAGAGATCAAGAGAAAAGATTCACGATAGTCCATTATTTGTTAAAAGAATCTCTTAAAACATTGTAAAGGTTTGGCCTTAAAAGCTTAATTTTTCAAAATCTTTTATAAAGTTTTAAGTGTTTTTTTACATCTTTGAAAATAGTATATTTCTCTCTGGTAATCGATTACCAAAAGCAAAAATGATTTTGCAAAGCTTTCAAAAAGTTTGAATTTGAATTTTAAAGGCTGTAATTGATTACCACCTTTGTGTAATCGATTACCAGTAATGGAATTTTTTGAAATTCAAACTGAAAAGACATGACTCCTCAATTATTAACTGTGCAATCGATTACCACAGATCTGTAATCGATTACCAGCGAGGAAATTTCAAAAATAACTCTGTAAAGTCACATCCCTTCATGAGTTTTTGAAAAGCCACCAAAGGCCTATATATATATGACTTGTGTTCGAAAATCTTCAGAGTTTTTCAGAACTTCATTGTCTTATTCTTTCAAAAGCAAACCTTTGGCCAAACACTTGCAAAACAATTAAGGATTCTTCTAAGTTCTTCAAATTGTATTATTCTTCTCTTAAAGAGAGAAAGAAACTTTTGTTCCTCAGAAGCAAACTGTGGTTGTAATCAAGAGGTAGTGGGTCTCTTGATTTGTAAGTTTTTTTTAACAAGAGGGAAAGGTATCCCTAGGCGGCTCAGAAGTTGTAAAGGAATTTACAAGGATAGTGGAAATCTCAAGTGGATTGCTTGAGGACTGGACGTAGGCACAGTAAGTGGCCGAACCAGTATAAACTGAGTTTGCAATTCTCTCTTCCCTAATCTCATTTACATTATTGCAATTTAATTTTATTTTGCACATTTAAAGAGCATCGAATAAGTTGTTCGTTGCTTCTTTTTCTGCATATAAAGTTTGCATATATCTTTTAAAGAGAGAATTAAAAATTTTCAGGGGAAAATTTTGAAACTTAATTCACCCCCTTCTTAAGTTATTGATGCCACTTGTTGAACAAAGATAAAGCAACATATTGGGTTCAAAACTAAATATCCTATAAGGTAATATAATGTACAGTTTTCACAAAAGTAGGAAACTTTTCCAAAGAGGATAAGCATATAAACAAGGAAATTTCCAAAGAGTGAAGGATCATTGAATAACAATGTCCCTAACTAATAATAGGTGAATACTAATATACTTAATGTTGTCCATTCTTGCATGTTTTCATTACTCATTCATCATACATGAATCTTTCAGATTCTAATGGTTCTGGAATAAATAACCACTAGCAATGTAAAACTAGAATTGACAAATGATCACACTCTAAAATTTGAGTCAGTCACATGTTTCCAATTTAGTCAAAAGTTAGAAAATCACACATATAGCGGTCTTATTTTTTAATGTTATATTCATAACAAGGAAAGCTGAAAGCTTCCTATAGACAACTCTGTTATTAATTAACCATTTGGTCTTCAATAGAGGAATCAGAACTCAACAATATGCTAGAAGGTACAGGACAATCAACCAGCACTTGAACTTTTGGCCTTGCTCCAAGAATTGCAGGGGCACGAATAAAAATTCCACAAAATGTTTCAGGATCTCCTTCCTTGGAGACAAGCTCTGGCATTGAAAGCTCTGCCTCAAAGCTTTGAATCTAAATCAATATGTATTTTAGTTAAATGTTATCCAAATTATCAAAGTGCACAAAAAAATTTGTTCCTCAAACCAAGTATATTATTCTCTTCACTAATTTAATGTAGCTTTGTGCATCACATACTATATTTACATTCATAGAAATCCATGAATCTTATTAATTATAATGATAAAAATGGTAAATGTTTTTAAACAAGAAAAATTTGTTTTGGGAAAATAATCTTGTAATTGATGTTATCAATGGCGGATGACAGAAGGCCAGAATTCTACCATATAAACACACCATTGCACCTTATGGCACCGCCATGGTGGGCCTCCCTTCACAAATTGCCTATGGAGGTTGGGTTGTTGTGGTTGTCAATAGTTTGTTTCATAGAATATACTATAGCTTAAAATGCATAGCACATGCATTTACCTGGCTACCAAAGAAATTTCTATGCACTGTACAATCAAGTCCACCAACGAAATATCGTCCACTAGTCTTCTGTCCTAAAATGATGTTAGTCATTTTAATTTTTTAAACTATTAGGACTGGAATTAAGTATTATGAACCACAACAGTTCATGGCCATACTCCAAAATATTAGGATTGGAACTAAGTATTATGAACCATAGCAGTTCATGGCATTCTAATATCCTATGAAATTTCACAACATACCTTTGACCTCACCACAAAAAGATTCTATCAAATCCATCATCCATAGCTTAGCCAGCAAACCCAACACAGATTATCAACAATCATGGGTAAATATTTGGAGGTATGCATTATAATAAGATATTGACTTGCAGAAATGATTCATGCAACATTAATTCAAATTAAAACCACTAAGGCTCTATCCCTTAGCTGCCGAAGAATGCTGATAGTGATGAACATAAGGGGTGACTCGAATAGATTTTGCTACTAAATTTCTCACTTCAAATCCCTTCCTCTGATAAAATATTTTTATCCTACCCATAACTAGCTAAAGCTTTTATCCACACAGTTCAAACCACTTGTTGACAAACCAATATAGCATCCGGTTCCCCCCCCCCCCAACTCTCACTTTTTAATATATATAAGCACCAAAACTCACACTCACTTGTCACCATAGTAGCAACTTCAACTACTGATATCATATCACAAAACAGTGAATGATTATTAGGGAAGTTTGTTTAGTTTGAAACTGCACCAATTTATGGGGAAAAAAAACAAGCTTGCAAAGACCTAGTGACATAAAAGCATTTATTGAAAAAAAAAGCTTGCAAAAGCTCACAAAAATGAGAAAACAAGCAAACACGCACCTTGCAATGATGTCATTCCAATGGAGGATGCTCAACCTCGCAACGATGGCAAACCCCAACGGAAGTCACGAACCCCAACGGTGACGATGGTGACGAGGAGACGACGGTGACAGGTCGCAGATGACGCTCACAAGTCTTGCGGGTGAGGGAGAAGAGAAAGGCTTTGTTTGAGAGACTGAGCGCACGGCAAAAAAGGGTTTTGGGTTTTAATATATGTATAACACAACATCGGTTATTTAAAAAACTGATGTTAACATCAATTGGTTAACATCGGTTTTATAAAAAATCGATGTTAACAATCTCATGTTAACATTGGTTTTGAAAAAATCAATGTTAACCAGTTGGCGTTAACATCAATTTTTTAATAACTGCTGTTAAGGATCTCATGTTAACATCAATTTTTTCAAAACTGATGGTAACCAGTTGATGTTGACATTGGTTTGTTCAAAAACCAATGTTAACGTTAACTGGTTAACATTGGTTTTCAAAACCGATGTTACCTAACTGAAATTATTTACGAAAATGCCACTATGCTTTTGTTAACATTAGTTTTTCCAATAACCGATGTTAATCGTGCGATGCTAAATCTATAAATTCTAGTAGTGAAAGCTACATACAATAGTTGTAGAAAAATTGTATGGCAGATTGGTTAGTTTAAAAGGAAGGTTTAGGTAAGCATTCTGGGGCATGGACCATGGAAAATAAAAGCATGACTTAGCAGATAAATATCGCCTCAGAAATTTGAAAAGAAGGGTATGTGTGGCTAAGAGGCTATGGAAAGAAAAAAATTATCCCAAAATAAAACCATATAATTAAAGGGCCGATGAACATATATTGGTTAAAAAAATTCATTGCACGCAATTCTTGCCAAATTCATTTATGTTGTACTAAAATTGTATTAAGTCATAATTAATGCAAGAAGCATACTTAGAATTCTATCTATTTTGTTACGTATGGAGTAAGTTGATGTATTCGAGGTGAATTTTTGACTTAGATTAACTTGTGGTGGATATTGGCCAACTCTGCTCTAAATAGACTATGGTCTAAAATCTTTTGAATTTAATGTTGACACAATTTGGAAGATGGATAGGCACTTGGGGTGTTCATGAGGATGAATCGCCCATGAATTTGAATTGATCTAAACTGATTCGAACAATTTAGGTTGGATCATTTATGTATTTGGGTCAAAATCAAACCGAACCGATCAAAATTGTTCATGTATGGGTTGGGCTATGAGTTTAGATTTATAGATCCGATTAAAACTGAACTGAACCAATCAAAACCAATCAAAATTTTAGAGTTGTTTGGTCTGACTTTAAATACTGCTAATATTGAGACTCAAAGTATTGGAACTGCAACTATTGGGATTACTAACATTGGAACTTCTTAATGTATTACTTTTAGATACATTGTTATTTGTTTTACTTTTTTTCATATATATTTTTTCTGCCATGTTTATAATATTAATAGATCATATTTTGTTCATTTGTTTCAGAAATCTCATTGTAACAAATTTGGTTGTAGCAAATTTGGTTACAGGAATATTATGTTGCAGTTCAAACTATTATAGTAAATCTGGTTGTTAATAGATCATATTTTAGAATATTATGTTGATGGTATTAAATGAATCAATTTTACTACTTTCAGACATTTGATAATATTATGTTAATTGTATTGGATATTTGGACGAATCATGATATAAAATAGTAGTTCTAAGAAGAAAAAAAAGATAAAATTTAAATGGGTAACCCATCGGCCCGAACCAAACTAAATTGTTCATGAATGAGTTGAGTTGGGTTGGATTTCAAAAAAAATTGAGAAAAATGAACCAAACAAAACCTATTAAATTTGATTGGATTGGATCCTAAATTTGGCAAAAATTGGCATGAACCGGCCCGCGAACACCCCTATTAGGCACTTACAAAAATTGCTTTGACAATAAAGTTGATAGGAATGACCAAAATGACTATATGTGAATATTAAATGGAGGATTCAATATCTTTTTTCTTTTAACTTTTTTGGATTTATATAATTTAAATTTTGATTGGTTAAAGTTTATTTTTTTTGTCACCACTTTTAGTTCATATATTTAAGTGGTAACATTAATTGATGACATAATTAGTGACCTAGTGACTTGTCACATGACAAGAAATTTTTAAAGTGGTTAAATCCTAAAATTAGACACAATCAATGGATATGGTGTACCTGCTAAAGGATAGCTAAGTAAATTTCTTTAGAATATCTCTCTTGCTCCAAAACCTTCTCTTTAAGGCTATGTTCAGCAAGACATTTCAACTAGCTTATATTTTTTTTTTTACTAGCTGAAAAACATATTTGATTGTTTAGTAAATAAAATTTTTAGTAGTTTTTCAGTAGCTTCAAGCGTTTTTTGAAAGCTACTTGACATACAAAATTTAAAACATTAGCTTCTAACTATTTGTATTTTTTTTCCTTTTTATCCTTAATATATTTATCAATTTCCTGATTACCCTTTTTAAATAAATCATAGTTTTATTGCTTTTATATCATTTTACACTTTTCGGCTACTTTTATTAACACTTATAATTTAATAAGTTATCTGTTCTACTTCCAGCTTTCAATGTCCATCTAGTTTTTCAGGTTTCAACTTTCTTATTAAATGAGAATAATAAATGAGAATCAACAATGTTTTTATCTTGAGAGTCTCACTCTTATTTAATTTATACATACCATAATGGGTCGTAGATCCATGGACCTTGTCGCATGATTACCATTTAAGGTAACCTTTTCTTGATCATAGTTATGAATTGATTTGTCTTCATAACCTTGATAATAGCTTTGTGATAGCACCTTTGCCCTGGACGAATACTTGAGGCTCTCCTTTTGTTGAGTGGGAGATTTCTATCTAATGTATTTAGGGATGCCAAAGATATAAGGGTTCTTTGCTCGTTGTTGGTTTCTCGTATGACCGGTTAGGGTATTCGGCTTTGAGTACCCTTTTGGTATACTTGGAAAATGAGGTTCATAAGTCATAAAGAGTAGGATTTCAAACTTTGTTACCTTGGTTTTGATTAGATCTTGCTCTTTGTCTCTCAAGTGATTTTTTCTCTACGTATGGAGGTGTCGTGGTCATTAGGGAGGTGCGCTTGTCAATGTCCTTAAATGTGATTGCAAAGTGTGGTCACATCCTAAAAAATGGTATTGAAGGTGTGTCATGGTGGGCTTCCTTGCGTCATTGTGTGAGTGGGTGCGAACACAACAATGGGAGCGACATAGATTGAGAAAGGGGAACGATGTATGAGTGGGTGTAATGGAATAGGGTTAGAGTATAAAATATGCGTTTTCGAATAATTCTTGCTTTATTTTTTATTTTATTTTATTTTTAAATTAAAACCAATAAATTGAGCACTTATGTGTCAAATTTTATGCATAAGAAAGTGCTTATTTTAGTAAGTGTTATCTTAATATTTTGTATTCAATAATATAGCATTTTTTAATAAAGGCTATATAAACGACTCTATATGCTCCATTTTGTCACAGTGCACATCATTAAGTAATCTAATGGATAGTCACAAGTAATTTTTTTTTTGGTAAGTTGTGCTTTTAATCCTTCATTAACTAGTTTGAACAAATGAGAAATTAAAAACAATTCATAAAAAAACTTAAATGTGACTATTATCTTGTCAAACTTTTTGATGATGTAACAAGCCATTGGATTACCAACATCACTGTTATGTCATTAGTTAACATTGTTGGTTGATAGCAAGAATAAAAGAAGTTTAGAACTTTGACCGGTCAAAATTTAGACTAAGAATTAAAAGTAGAAATCCAATGGTGTTTAGAGAAAAAAATAATAAACCCTTAAATGTCAATGTGATACAACATCATTAATAATATTTATAAGGACCATAAATGAGTTGAATTTTCTGTTATAGGAAACAAGGCCTATTAAGGGCAATGACACTTTTGATGTATTTGGAAACATCTTCTACTATCATAACATTACATCAAATCTATTTCTAAACTCATTTCATTTTAATGTAGTGATAAAATAGTTATGCTACAATCCAAGGTATAATTGTTTAGCATTCTACATCCGTGAATTTACTTTACTCAAAACTTGTAGTTTTGGTTGATACAATCTAGCCTAAATAGATCTGTATGAGAAGACAATTGTTCAATATACCTGTCATTATTATTAAATAGAATAAAATGTTTTTTATCATCCAAAAGAAATATATTAACACAAGTACAAGTGGCACTAAAAGCACAATTATAACTAAAAGGCCTACATCCTCAAAGGCCCAGGCATCCCAAACAAAATGTTAAGATATATTTACTAGTTATAACAACCCCATAAATATACCATAACCTCTTATACCTATCGAAATCATAAATAAGAATGGTTGTTCACATTAACATTAACAGTTGATATCCCACCCCATCAATCAAGACCCATACACACCCCTAATTACCCTTTCCATATGTATGTCCTGCATGCCAACCTTTGGCACCACAAGCCCTCCAAGATAACAACCATAAGTCTTGCCTCTCCCAAAACTAGCAAATAAGCAACCACAACAACTGACCTTCATTCAACCATATTTAACATTTTGATTTAGCACTATTTTCAGGTTTGAGGACCACTCTTACAAAGAAGACCTGGAACTTTTGACCTTGTTCCATTACCAAGCTCGAATCTTCACTAGGTTTAAGACATTTTTCAAGTCCAGATGGGCTTCATTGAAGATGATGTTGTTACACTTCATCCAAATCATCCAAATAACTTCTAGCCACACAACTCCCCACCGCTCCTTCGCCTCCTTGCCTCGCACCCAATCTGAGAATTGCCATAAAGACTCCACAGCCCCTAAAGGGGTCGCTACTAGTACTTCACACCATGTAGCACATCTATACCAAACACAAGAAGATACCCTACACTAAAAAAATAAGTGTGATATAGTTTCATTGTGCTCTTTACACAAAATGCACAACACATCACCAATTGGAAGCTGTACACCACTCAAGGAAACTTTCCAAGCCAAAGCGATCACCTTTAATGGATCTCAAAGATGCCACAATTTGTTGTTGAAGTATGACTCTTCTACATCCACCGCCCCCCCCCAAATTCAATTTACCATATCCATATTTGACTGAATAAATTACCCCACTCTCTCCCTTCTAGATCCACTTGTATGAGATATCTCTACTGGGCCTACCACTCTTCAATTCCGTTATCAAATCATCCTTCAAGCTCTCTTCCCAACCAAATAAATTTGTCCTCTATCATAAGTCCCAAGTCCCCACATAATTCTCCCACGACCCAACATCCTTAATGAAACTTTGTTGTTGCACTGATATTAAAAACAACTTGTTGTATTTAAAGCACATTGCATCTAATCCCAACCATATATCTTTCCAGAAACCAACTTCATCCCCTACCCCAAGGTCACGTCTCATATTATCCCAGAACCATTCCTTATGGAAATCTATACGACATGATAAGGATGTGTGTTGCCACCAGATTGATAATACTGGACACTTCACCAAATCTTCATCATTAACAGTGTTGAGTCCAAAATCCTTGGTGTTTTATTTATGACAAACCTTCTGAACACAAATCATAATCCTTTTGAATTTATGCCTACTGATGAGTTTGCTTAAGTGTATTTAGAAAAGACAAGTTCTGTGAAGAAAAACAATTGAATTAAACTCAGGGTTGTCATGAGTCACTCAGAAAGGATAATAAGCATGAAAGCTCAAAAGAAGACTCAAAGTGTCCCTAGCTATGTACTACAATGAAGAAGTCAACATGTTCACTGGATGAAGAGAAAAAAAAAATAAAGCCATGAGAAATAGCCAACAAATAAAGGATGAGAAGAATGTTGCAAACATGAAGATCTGGACAATGAACATGACATGAAGAACAACTTTGTTGCAACACACTTAGAATCAAATCTCATTAACAGGATGAGCTCATTTTGGACATTGTATGAAGAGTTCTAGAAATGCAATCGAGCTATTCTTGGTGGATATGGAAATCTTGAAGAAATTTCTTCAACTTTCACGAACTAGTCATGGTATGATACAACCTGGATCATGGACAAAATTGAGTCTGAAGTTGCAGATGCTAGTCTGCCTAGATATCTTGATATGCGTGTAGTAATTTGAAGACTGCTTGAGCTACATAAGTGTGTTTGGGATGATCTCACTGGCTATGAAAATATTAGAGAAATATATACACCTTTCATTCAGAAGTCATGGGATAATAAGGCTTGGATCTTGGAAGAAACTGATCATGAAGATAGAGATGTCATTTCATCCTCACTATATAATACAATTGCAATGCTTTGAAGATTGCTTATGTTGTAGTGGCCCAAATTACATGAGACCAAACCCTGAATGTTAAGGATAAAATTATCTACAACTTTCATGCAAACATCAAAAGCTAGTTTGGTCATTCAAAGGGTCAAAGAAACCAAATATAGTTGCAAGCATAACATGCTACTACAAGCTCACACCAGAATGTTTGGAATACAAGTATATCATGTCATCTCATCAAAGTTTTCCTATAAAAAGAACATTTAGTGGCTTTCCATCTGCATTAGAGAACTATATAGTGGCTTTCTCATCAAAGAACATCAAAAGCTAGTTTAGTGGCTTTCTCATCAAAGTTTTTAAATAAATTGATCATAAAAAAGAACCTACATCAGAATAGGTCTTTCTTCAACAACATCAGAATGTATTTATGAGAGAACATTAAAAAGCTACTCAGAAACTGATATCAAAATGACAACATCAGAATGGATTGATAAAAAAGGAGCTGGAAGCTGTAAAGTTAAAAGTAGCTTGTCTACTACAAAAAGAAGTCATCCAACTATCATAACGGCTAGATAATGACTAGTTTGGCATGTAGGGCCTATAAAAGGATAGAAGACAGTTGCAAAAGATAAGAGAGAAGGTAGGAGACAACCTACACTATACAAAAATAGAATTCATCTCTTCTCCTCGTTGTAGAAGTGTTTCAAGCTGAGAATGAAGGTAGTAGGAGAGCATACAACTTAGATCTTTAAAGAATATTCACTCTAGTGAATGTTGTAAAGTTGTAAAAAACCCTCAAACACATTCTCCTTGTTTGTATTTTGTATGTATCCCAAATTAACCATGTGGGTTAAGTTTGGATGTGAGAGAAGTGATAGGGAGAACCCATGGAAGGCTGGTAGCTTAGAGAGATTCTTTAAGATGACAACTTGAAAAGGATAGAGTGAAATAAAACTTGGGTAGCCTGAAGAAGTGAAAGAAATACTTGTATTGTCTCTCCCATGACCAAGTGAGTGTCGTGGTTCAATGGGTTTAGCTTCCCAAGAGTGAGGAGAATCATTCTATGGGTTAAGCTCACCTGAAAAGGTTAAGAATACTTGGATTTTCTCTCCCATGGTGTTGTGGTTGAGATGTGTTATGTCCAAGCCAAGTCCAGGTGTGGTATGGTGAGGGAGATGTTGTAAAGTCCAACAAGTGGTTGACAGTTGTAAAAATCCAACATGTCGTTAGTTGTGTTAGTGAAAATCTCATCAGTTTGGGTGATGATAGGATGTAACCCAAGGTTGGGGTAAACTAGTATAAAATCTATATGTTGAATCTCCTCTTCCCTTCCTTTTTACACTATGTTATTTGTTGTTTTATATACTACATCTTACATATATCATAATGCATACATAAGAAGGCTTTTGTAACAAGCTTAATTGTTTTGTTAAATGACATATTTGAACTAAATTATCTTTATGATAACAAGATCTATTTCAAACTAGTTCAATCATATGCATCAAAGTATGAAAACTTTCAGAGAACATGAAAATAATTTTGTGCATGAAAAGCTTCAAATAGTTCTGAATAATGTCTTTCTGAGTACCACAATCAGCACAACAGATTTTTGAGTGCTGAATCATCATTACATAATCTGTTTTCATAACAACTAAGAGACACATTTATCTATGTAATGATCTTTGAACATGAGAAAATGCACATTGACATTAGGTTCTCAAAATGATATCAAACATTTAATAGTGAGTGTTTTGACTAACCACTTAGAAAGTTGAACTCTCTAAGTGCTTGAAACTTTGTCTTAAAACTTTTTGAACACCAAGGTAATCTTGAGTAAAAGTTCAGAAGGGTTAAAGTTTTAGGATAAGTTAGCTAAGTCACAATCCAACCCCCCTTCTTGTGACATATAGCACAAAAAGCATCATCTCATAGAATCATAAGTCAAGTTATCACACTGTCAACTTTTTGCAAAAACCATATCTTTGTAAGATATAGCACAGGAAGAACCATATCACAAAATCATAAGTCAAGTTATCACACTGTCAACTTTTTGCAAAAACCATATCTTTGTAACATATAGCACAGGAAGAACCATCTCACAAAATCATAAGTCAAGTGATCAGAATGTCACAAGAATGGGGGTTGACTTGTGACTTTGCCTACTTTTCCTAAAGCTTTAACCATTTTGAACTTTTACTAAAGATTACTTTGGTGTTCAGAAAGTCTTGACATAAAGGTTGAAGCACTTAGAGATTTTGACTTTCTAAGTGGTTAGTCATAACACTTATTATTAAATGTTTGATATGATTATGAGAACCTAATATCAATGTGCATTTGCTCATGTTCAGAAGATCATTACATAGATAATGTATCTCTTACTTGTTATGAGAAAACACATTATGTAATGATGATTCATCACTCAGAAAGTTGTTGGGTTGACTACAGTGCTCATAATGCTATACTCAAAAAGAAATTTTGACGCTCAGAATGTTCTAATGCAAATGCATTATATATGACAACAAATAACATAATGTAAAGAGGAAGAGAAAAGAGGATTTAACACATGGATTTTATACCCGTTCACCCCAATCTTGGGCTACGTTCAAACCTCACCCAAACTGATGAAATTTCCACTAACACAACCAACAACATGCTGGATTTTTATAACTGCCAACCGCTTGTTGGACTTCACAACATCTCCCTCACTATAGGCACTACACTTGTTTTTGACTTGGAGATAACCCGTCTCAATCACAACACCATGGGAGAGACAATCCAAGTATTCTTCACCTCTTCAGGTAGGCTTAATCCACAGAATGATTCTCCTCACTATTGGAAAGAAAAACCCATTGAACCATGAAATCCACTTAGTCATGGAAGAGACAGTACAAGTATTTCTTTCACCTATCTAGGCTACCCAAGTTTTATTTCACTCTAGCCTCTTTAGGCTTCCATTTTAGAGATTCTCTCTAAGCTACCCGCATTCCATGTGTTCTCCCTATCATTTCTTTCACAACTAAACTTAACTCACATAGTTAATTTGGGATACATACAAATTACAAATTAGGAGAAGGTGCTTGAGGGGTTTTTACAGCTTTCCAACACTCATTTAGGTTATCTTCTCAGAAGCTCTAAGTTGTATGCACTCTTATTGTAACCATTCTCTTCCATGTTTTGCACATGTCTTCTATCTTCTTTTATCCTTTTATAGCCCCCACATGTTAAAATAGTTGTTATCTAGTTGTTATGACAATTGGATGACTTCTTTTTGAAGTAGAGAGATTGTTTTAAACTTTACAATTATCAACTCCTTTCTAATCAGTCCATTCTAATGATTAGTTTTTGAGCAGCTTTTTGATGGTCTCTTAGAAATACATTCCAATGTTGCTGAGGAAGGACTTATTCTGATGTAGGTTGCTTCTAATGAAGATAACATGATATGACATTGTAGATAGCTCAACTCCATCAATCCAAATACTTCATCACAACACAGATCATTGTGAAGTAGCATACTTCAGCATAGGTAACATTTGAAGTTTGTTGTTATTGTTGTGTTAGTGTTATGTCCTTGTTTTAGACTTCACAAAGTGTCTTCAATTGTCACTTTGATTTTGCACACCAGATCTTCTCTAGAACATTCTTAGCTTTCTACTTGTGCATCTTTTAATGTAGCTAGCATTCACTTTTAGATGTGCCCTTAGTATGTGTGGCAACATATTGAAAGTGAGATGCTTTCAACCTCAGTCTTCTTATATGCCTTCTATATTGTGGCAACATATGGAAGAACTAATGTGGTCTTTGAGGTGCATTCTGATCCATTATGAGCTCTATTCTAAATTTTTGTTTTCATAGTCAAATTCTTCATCATTCTAGTGTAGACTATGATGCACTTTCATTTTGATGCATAGATACTGCATGATCTTGACTTCAATACATTATTTTGATATAGCCATCTCATAATCTATCATGTCTTGATTTTGGTCTATCATCAAAGTATCATGTTCTCATTCTCAGAGTCCTCAAGTGCACCATTTTGATGTTGACTCTGAAACAACTTCATTCTGATGTTGTCTACTCAATGTAGCTTTTGATAGATCTTCGGAGTAAGGAATTTTTTATGTCTTTGCAAAATGGAGAGACTGAGATCCTTAGATGAAATAATGACTTCGTTAGTAGATGGGCTTCTTTCAAATCTTCTGAAGTTTCTCATTTGAAAGCATAATTAAGACATCCATCCTAACCTTTTTCTAAACTCATCAACACACTTGTTATGTTCTGCTATTTGTATATGTATCATTTGCACATGTCATACCCTAATTTCTTCCGGGGACTATCGTTCGTTGATCTTTTGATCCTTGCTAGTCGACTTACGGTCTTGAATGCCAGTTTCAGTGTGAAACAAAGGATCATTCATTGTTTTGATCAAGAATGCAAAAATACAAAAAAGGACAAAAGGGTCTTTTCCTTGGTTTTCCTGGACCCTAGCTCACCTAGGCTAGCCTCAGGTGTTGGATCAAGTGGCCTCGGAATAATTAAGAAGGGGGGGTTGAATTAATTATGAACGTGTCTTGACAAATTAAAAAATCTATCCTTCTTAATGTTACTAGATTCAATTAGGCTTTTACTACTAAGTTAAGAAAGTAAATAACAGAAATAGAAACTTAACCAAAAGTATAAGCGATAATTAAAAGTACACAACGGAAATTAAAGAGTGTAGGGAAGAAGAAGACAAACATAAGATTTATATTGGTTCGGCCATAAACCATGCTACCCTCCCTTGTTCTCTTTGAAAAACCACGTGGATGTACCCTCCAATTGAACTGATCCACAAGAGATGTACCCTCTCTTGTTCTCAGTATAACAATCCCCAAGTAGATGTACCCTCTACTTGTACCACAAAGGATGTACCCTCCAATGTGTTAGGACAAAGAATTCTCAGGCAGTTAGTCCTTTGAATCTTTGTAAGGGGAAACAAAAGATATCTCAGGCGGTTAGTCCTTTGAAATGTTTTGTTTAAGGGGAAGGGAAGAATCAAAAGAATTTTCAGGCGGTTAGTCCTTTGAATCTTTTGTAAGGGAGAAGAGAGACACAAAAGAATTCAGGCGGTTAGTCCTTCATTCTTTCGGCAAAGGGAGAAGAGAATGAAAAAGATGAATAGCACAAGTTTTTGAACAAGGAACTTTTCTTGGAAGAGAAAGTGTTGATAAAAAACTTTTAGAAAGATGAAGAGAAATGAATCAGAAAATTCTGTAGAAAGATATTGAAAGATTGATTGAAAGATGTTGAGAGATGATGTTGTAAAGATTAAAAGATAGATGATTCAAAGATGATTGATGATTGATTATTGATTGTTATTGAAACTCATGCCATGGTCACATATTTATAATCTCTTGATGACTCAAGTCAAAGCTTGTGACTCTTGGCAATTTCTTTGAAACTAGTCACTTAAAAAGTTGTGACTTTTGAAAGAATCTTAAAAAACAAGTCACTTGAAGAATTGTGACTTTTGGAAATTTATTTTTCGAAATCAGTCACTGGTAATTGATTACAATTAAGGTATAATCGATTACACATCAACAGATGTGACTCTTCATTTTGAATTTTGAAAATTAAAACATTTAGAAGCTCTGGTAATCAATTACAGGTATTGTGTAATTGATTACACAAGTTTAAAATACTTTAAAACTGTTTAAACATAAATTGTAACTCTTGAAATTTGAAATCTTAATGTTTTAAAACACTGGTAATCGATTACCAGAGAGAAAAACTCTTTGGTAATGATTTTGTGAAAACTTCTTGTGCTACTCAATGTTTTGAAAAACTTTTTTAGTACTTATATTGATTGAGTCTTCTCTTGATTCTTGAATCTTGAGTCTTGAATCTTGATCTTGATTATTCTTGAATCTTGATTCTTGAAACTTGGTTCTTAAATCTTGAATCTTGATTCTTGAATCTTTGGAATTTTCTTAACTCTTGATTCTTTGGTATCATCTAAATAACCTTGGAAGGCATTGCTTCCACATCTGACTCGCCTAGGCCACCAAATAACTTCATGGTGAAGAAACCAACTAGCCTGGGCGAGCTGCCTTTGCCCTAAGTGCCCATTTTCCTATAAATAGGCATGCTAGGGAGGCCGAGGAAGGGTGGGAAGGTTCAGAAGGAAGAGAATTGAGAGAAGAGAGAAAGAAGAAGAAGAAAGAAGAAGAAGAAAGAAGAGGAAACAAAGCTGAGGCACTACCGAATCATGACTATGATCAATCTCTACATTGTTCCTTGTTCAGTGTTCTTCGTGCGACCGTCGGTTAGTTTTGTTTTTAAGATTTGAAGGTGATCTATGTACCCTTAGGGGTCCCCCTTGTTATTATATGCACATCCATCTTCTCCATCCATCATCGGTGATCTCGTTTTCCTTTGTAAAGTTCAATCTTAACTGATCATAAGTGTTGTAAAGTTGTCCTTAAAGAGATTGAAAGTTAATAAACAAAACGAAGATAAAACCAACTCATAACTAACTTCTTTTTATCAAATATTCAAGGTCCAACACCTTAACGATTCTCTCCGCTTTTCAAAATTTAAAAGATCATTTCAAGGTCCAATGCCTTAACGATTTTCTCCATTTTTCAAAATTTAAAACATTGTTTCAAGGTCCAACGCCTTAAACGACTTTTTGTTCGCAATTAAAATGAATCTTTCAAAAACATAAAAATCAATTTAACATAGAAACGTTAAGACTTAAAGAACTACGTAGGTCTAAATTCCTCATCACACTTGAGGATACGTAGGAGCATGGGAAACACCCTTGTCTACCCAAAAAAAAATATAAAAATGGAAAATAAATAACATTGAAGTCATGTTTTTTGCACACTCGATTAAAGGTTGTCGTCCCTTGTGACAGACACGTGGGGTGCTAATACCTTCCCCATGCGTAAACAACTCCTGAACCCTTATTTTCAATATCCGCAGACCTTTGTCTTTTTGGTTTTTCTAACATTTTCCTCGAATAAACGTTGGCGGCGACTCCGCTTGTTTTCTCCCTTGGAGAAGAATGCTTTGGCCTATCCATTCGGCCTTCGCCGTCCCGTTGTAGGGTAGGTTGCGACTGATGGTGACTCCACTGGGGACGTAGTTAGAGAGTTAAGCTATTCGATCAGTGTTCAATGTTTATCGTGACTTCTTCTTTATTTATGTTCCCTTTTCTCTTTTATCTTTTGTTTTGTCCATATTTGTATATAACCTTTGCTACATTGTTGTGTTTGGTGTCTGTTTGTATATCTATTACATTCGTCCTTAGCACACACATTGAGATATTACGCCCTATACCCGGGTCTATGTGAGCCATAAGGAGTGGAGGTCGATCTGTGGTCATCAAGGGTCTCCGACTTTCTTGATAATTGTGAAACCTCATCTAAAGTTTTCCTCTTTTAATGATGCATTGTCGTTGATAGTCCCTATCGCCATAATGTATTACCTAAGAGAATCATATCTCTAGAAGCCAGTAAAGTTACATGAAACCACCCTTGGGAGTTGTCACTAGAAGGGAACTTTTGGATCCTTTCCATTAGGTTCCTAAATTAGGGGGGCACATAGCAAACTCACTCTGGTTTGTTCCTTGATCACATCATGCATCTCTTCATGGCATCGTAATGGACATATCATTTATCATATTCATGCATTGCATTCGCATGAGTCATTGCATTATCATACATTTTCATTTTGCATGCTTTTGTTCTACCATCTGCATACATTCTATTTTCATCATTCGCATGTTATGTTCACTCATGCATGATCCTTGCATTTTCCTCTGCAAAAAAAAAAAAAACAAAAGAAAGAACAAAAAGAAAGTCACAATGAAGAATGAAGTTTACACCATATTCTTAGTTACATGTGTTGGGTATCATGATGATAGCTATAAACAAACCATGTTGGGATTATACACTCATTTCTCTTAAAAAATGATTGAAAATCATGTGAACATGGTACCTAATGCATTGTTAACCAGGAAATGGTGGTTCTTTGGGCGTCTCAGGTCGATCTCATAATTACATTTGTCATGCATGGCATAAGTATGCCCAAGTCATTCATCTCTATGATATGTTGTCGAAGTATTGACACTCAATTTCTATTCCTTGGATTATGGGGTCGAACCAAGCACATGCTTTTAAGAAAAGGGTTTCATCAAGTCAAGGTCAAGTATGGAAGTAACCAGCTTGCAAAAGTTGGGGCAGAAGATGGATCGAGTTTACATAGATTTTTTGGCTACTGCCAACACATGATCGAGCTAAATAATTTACAAAATTAAGGACTGTTGATGTCCATGTTTTATTTCCAGTTTCACTTTGACTCTGACAAGATGTGATGAACCATGTTGCTTGAATGAAAATCTGAATTGATTTGACCCTATGTTCTACTGAATGTCCTGTGTAAAACTTGCAATACTTCAACAATGTATCATTCACATACATCCATGCTTATTTTTATTTTCACATTTGGATGCATTGCTCATTGCATTCTTTCCTTGAAATCAGAATCGTAATCATTGTAA
Source organism: Glycine max (assembly GCF_000004515.6). NCBI lineage: Eukaryota > Viridiplantae > Streptophyta > Magnoliopsida > Fabales > Fabaceae > Glycine > Glycine max. The sequence continues at coordinate 27,592,620 of NC_038250.2, forward strand.
TCATAAGGAAAGAACACACTTTATGGCACCCTTACCGAACTCGTTCCAGAGCTAGAGTAATGAGTGAAATAGGGGAGGTGCAAGAAAAGATGAAGGGTGACATGGAGGCCATGAAAGAGCAAATGACGACAATGATGGAAGTCATGATGAGTATGAGAAAAATGATGGAGGTCAACACAGCTACAGTCGTTGCCGTAAGTACTGCCCCTAAGGTGGACCCAACTCACCTATCTGGCCTCAATCAAGTAAATCCTCTAGTCTCAGATATGGTAGGGCATGGAGGCGAAGCGTTAGGAAGTACGAGCAACCCCCATTTTGTGCAAGTTCAGAACAAGCATTCCTTCCCTCCATATGGCTTGCCTCCCAACTATATACCACCCTATGTTGCACACGCTACCGATGTGAATGTCAATAACTCCACTCCCATACTCATTGAGAGCCAATAACCCCAATCTGGTCAGGAACAGGTCCCTCAACCCATGGGTGACACACATGAAGTACCCCGAGCCTTGCCTCGGATATAGAGGAAAGGCTAAGGTTCATTGAAGGAGGCGGAAATTATGCCTTTGCTGACATGGCAGAGTTATGCCTAGTGCTCGATGTGGTCATTCCTCCAAAGTTCAAGGTGTTGAACTTTGATAAGTACAAGGGGACGACTTGCCCCAAGAATCACTTGAAGATGTACTGTAGGAAAATGGAGGCATACACAAAAGATGAAAAATTGTTGATGCATTTCTTCCAGGAAAGACTTACTGGGTCAGCCATCACTTGGTACACCAATCTAGAGTCTTCCCGGGTCCATTCTTGGAAAGACCTAATGGTTGCCTTCATTAAGAAGTATCAGTACAATTCTAATATGGCTCCAGATAGGATGCAGCTATAGAACATGTTTAAGAGGGAGCATGAATCTTTCAAAGAATACACCCAAAGGTGGAGGGATCTGGTAGCTCAAGTAGTGCCCCCAATGATGGAGAGGGAGATGATAACAATGATAGTAGACACGTTACTGATGTTCTACTATGAGAAGATGGTGGGTTACATGCCTTCAAGCTTTTTTGATTTAGTGTTTGCTGGCGAAAGGATCGAAATGGGTCTGAGAAGAGGCCAATTTGATTATCTTGCTATGATGAATAAGAAGCTTGGGGCAAATGGAGAGAATAAGACGGAGGGAGGAACCCATGTTGTGGCTGCCGTTCCTACATGGCCAAATTTCCCACCAGTTCAACAATATCAATACTCAGCCAATATTAGCCCTTCTCATTACCCACCACCATATCAACCAAGAACACCCAATCATCCACAAAGGCCACCCCTAAATCATCCATAAAACCCTCCTGTTGCGCCTCTCTGATACCAAACACCACCCTTAACACGAACCAAAACACCAACCAAGGAAGGAATTTTCCAAAAAAGAAGCCTGTAGAATTCACCCCAATTCTGGTGTCGTATGCTAACTTAGTCCCACATCTACTCAATAATGCAATGGTAGCCATAATCCCAACAAAGGTTCCTCAACCTTCATTTTCTGAGGATACAACTCGAATGCAACATGTGCTTATCATGGAGGAGTTCCGGGGCATTCTATTGAGCATTGTATGACCCTGAAACATAAGGTGCAAAGTCTAATTGATGCAGGCTGACTAAAATTTAAGGAGGATAATTGCTTGTGAATTCTGACATTATCAAGTGACACTATGTGTGGGGAAATTTGAAGGTTGATGTTAGATGTCTCAAATGACTCATTAGGATTTTCAAGTTGATGCCATTACTATAAACAGCAGTCACAATGCTAATAATATGAATAAATTTGATGTCCTTGTCTCTCATCCTCTCACAATTACATATTTGCTTATTTAACTTTCACTGGAATGTGAATGTAAGCCGTTGGTTTGTTTGCTCAAGTGGCCTATGCTCCTGAGTTGATCTCTGAGTTTGTTCAATTAGAAATTGCTCATTCTATATGTTTGGTGGGGGTGCCGTAAACGATGAGTAAAGTAAAAAAGAAGAAAAAACGTTTGATTGACTGTGTTTTAAATCAAAATAAGAAGTACAGACATTCATGTGACCTCATTCTTAAAAGTTTTCTTTTTTAGAGAAAACTGAGTTATCAAGAACAAGAGTCGTTCAGCTTAATCTATCAATTAAAAATACTTTAAATATTTCTCATCCTTGAAAATTCATTTTTGAGAACCTACACAATTTCTTTCATCTTTCCTTGCTACAAGGTCATGACAAAAGACATCAATAGATACCTCAGAGCCCTACACTGGGGCAATGAGAGGCACCGTGCATGAGCCTCAAGCAAACCTAGGGGTAGATCAGAAGTTCTTATGCGGTAGGTCGAGAACCCGAAAGGGCGGCCTAGGCAAAAATTAGGGTAATAAAAAATAAAAAAAGAAAAAGCAATCAGGGGCGTGTTATTAAGGTTTTGTCCCAAAATCCAAACTAAAAGTATGTAGTCAAGATTTGGAATGACACATGCCCATGTTTCAACATCCCAAACACTAATTTATCCCTTGCTACCCCCTGTAAGCCAAAGAATATTTGTTATCTAAAAACAACACAAAAATAACAACAAAAACAAAATAGCAACCCTGAGTAGGAATTGTTAGTCGATGAATACGACTAACTTTTGTGTATAAAACTTGTGTATTTTGTATCAAACTTTCCCAATTTATGGTTGTTTTGTAATATTATAAGTACTTTTTGTTAAATATAGGTAATAGATAATTTATACTTTTGTTTTGTGTGTTTAATAATCAAGTTCTCTCAATTTCAGGTTAATTAGGCAAATTAGCGAAAGTGATGCTTTCACCTTCTCGCTAAGCCAATATGCTGGCTTAGCGAGCATTCGCTAAGCGCGACACTCAGTGGCTAAGCGCGAGGAAGAATCCAGAAGAAGATGAGTTGTTAGGTTCGCTGAGCGCACCACTTCAGCTCATCCGCTAAGCAAGAGAAGCGCGCTGAGCCAAAAATCACTAACGTGCACTAAGCGGTCCATACGTGCGCTAAGCGCAGAAGCATGGACAAGGCCACCTATTTACGCCTGAAATCATATTTGCAAAAGGAGTTTGGAGTTTTTCTTTAAGAAGCCTCTGCATGCACGAGAATCTGGCCCTGGCTTGAAGCTTTTGCATGTTTAGGAAGTTCTAGAGAGAGAAAGGTCCAAGTTCCAAAGAGTTTTGAGAGATTTTGTTGTGTGAAGATCTGCAGAGATGCGAGTTCGAAGCAAAAGCCGTTCTGAGAACTTGAGATGAGTTTGTGAGTGATTGTGAGATCCTAGAGGTGAAGGAGACATCATCACCACTTGTGTTTTTGCAGTCTTTCATCTTGTTCTTCTCTTTGTTGTAAAGGAGGTTTCCAAACTATGGAAAGCTAAATCCTCTGTTGGATCTTCCCTGTAGGTACCTGATGTAAATATATTTCTATCTATTTAATGATGTTTTGTGTGTTCTCTGTGCTATCTACTTTTCATTCCAGTGTGCCTTTACCTTGATCACGTAGATGCATGCTTTGTTAGGGTCATTCAACAGTGGAAACTGGTCTGACTCTAAAGTCCTTGGTAGTACAGGACTAAGTTGTTGTGCTATCACGAGGAATTGGGGTGCGATAATTTAGTTGTGTATGTGTGTCTTAATGCGGTCATGGTTGAGTTTAGTCTTACAAGAAGGATCTGCGGACAAGGCTTGATCAGGACTATGCTAGGCTATCATGAGGAATCGGGGTCTAGCAGTCCAGGAGACAACATAGGAACGCATGAGCATTGTTAAATAGATAACATCCATTTTTGCATCAGGAACCTATTAGGAAGACCAACGCTTTCTCTACTTGTTTTTACATAGTATTTCTCTCGTGTGATTTTCTTTCTTTTTGCCTAGATAGTTTAAACACCTGTTCATATTCACAATTATCTTTACACACCAGACACCTATTTCCTGAAATAGCTTACCAAATAACACAAGTTCCCCAAGTGTTCGATACTCGGTTCTTACCGTTTTATACTACTTGCGCAATCCGGTGCACTTGCCGAAAGCCGAACAACTTTTTGGTGTCATTGCTGGGGAACTTCTTTTTATTTGGGAAGTTAGTTTGTCTTTAGGTGTCTATTCTTTATTCTTCTATTACTTGAAAATATTTTTTTTTGTTTATGTTTGTTTTTCTCTTGACTTGGTGACTGCTACTCTTGTTAATGCTTTGTATGCCTAGTAAATCTTCTGCAGATGATTTAGTTCCATGAGATTTGGAGCTTTTTAAGGGGTGAAATGAATTTCTTGACGACACACGATAAAGGGTGGGAACATGAGTTAAGTCCTTACAATCAATATGAAGAAGAAAGAACTCTTAATCTTGAAAGTGTGTTTGAAGAATTCAGGGCATACCATGCTAACTCAAAAGCTAATCAAAATTCAATGAAAAATCATGAAATTTATTTTGGTAAGAGCTACTCAATAGAAAACTTTCAAGGGAGACCAGAGTTACAACCTTACTATCAAAAAGAAGCAAAAGAGGTCCCAATCTGGATAAATTGTTGATGCAATTCATGGAAACAACTAAATCAACTCAACGAGCACTCCAAAGTGTAGAAATCCAGGTTGGTGAGCTGGTAGAAGCAGTGACTCAATTTATGTCTTGACAAGAAAAATACTTTGTAGAAGTTGAAGCTCAAGAGAAAAGCCCTGTAAAAGAGCATGAGTCAAGAGAAAAAGATGAGGAACAAGCACAACAACAATGGGAGAAGTACTCAATAGTAGAAAACCAATAGGAAAATATTCTTCAAACCAATAACCTTCCTCATCAAATGATTGTAAAGAAAGGAAGGCAAGGACAACATGAGGAAATTGTAAGTGCCATTCTTTCTTTAATCACTAACACCTTTCTTGAAATGATTTGGAATGTCCTTCCAGACTATATGAAGTTCATGGAATTTCTAGCTAAAAGGAAAAACTTCAAGGAAGATGTGTTCTATGTGATTTTCATGCCACCTTGAAGGTATTAAGCTATGCATCAAGCTAATGACGTTAATGAAGCGCTTCCTGGGAGGCAACCCAGTTTTAATTTTTGTTATCTTTGTTTGTTTTTCATGCATTTAATCATTTGGACCTTGCTATATAATCTGTACATAGGAGTATATCAACCTATCTTTAAATAATTAACATAAGGGTTTCAATTTCTTGGAAAAAGGAATGAAAAATAACTTAGAAAACATTTTTTTATGAAAAAAACAATCCTTTCGCTAAGCACAAGCCTCGTGCTAAGCACATCCCTGTTCATGCGCTAAGTCGCGAGTCTCACGCGCTTAGCACCGCACCTTTGCATCAGAGGCTGATTCATTCCGCTAAGCTAGCCATGGCCAAGCTGAGCCTAATCGAATTTAATCTGAATTCGGCTAAGCTTCAGCCTGATCGCTAAGCGACACCTTGTCCTTGGCTAAGCACGACTCAGTGTCGCTAAGCGCAATTCCTTACGGTCATAACTGAGGTCCATGAAGTTAAGCGCCATTCATGGCAGCTAAGCAAGATTCATTGCGGCAGTGTGCACGCTAAGCGAGTCCTTATCAGCTAAGCGCATGCTCCTCTGTACTTAAGATGCATCATTTTAGCTAAGCCAGCCAGAGTGTGGCTTAGCGAGAGTTGCAGCTTTTCGGATCTGCAAACCTCGCTAAGTGGTTTGATCCTCGCGCTAAGCCAAACCTGTGTGTTAAAAAAAACTGATTTTGAATTTGAAACATCGACTAAGCGCGTCGATCCACTAAGCGAGCCTCGATGAGAAACCAAACATCTCTCTGGCCCGCTTAGCGTAGCGGTCCACTAAGCGAGAGTATCGAAATATGCTTAAGTGAGTGTAACGACAGTTACACTCATAATTTCCAGATTTCACCAACTCCTTCTCTGCATTCTCTCTCTCCAAAAATTTGCACATTTTGCATCTGTGCTTTCTCTTTGCGTTGTCTACTTCTAATCCCAAGCATTAACAATCCAAGTAAGTTCCATGTTTCCTTTTCTCTTTTTCTTGTCTAAACTCTAGGGTAGAAGACTTCAACTGTAGTTTTAGATTTTTAGGGTTTTTATGTTTTGTTAGAATTAGTTTAAGATTAGGGCTATATACGCTTGTATACTGAATTGAGTATGATGCAAACATTGCATGTCTAATATGCCTTTTAGAGGCTTGAAAAGTGCAAGAAAATGAACTTCGTTTTCTGGAAAACGCGATGAACTCGCTAAGCGAGCATGCTGCGCTAAGCGAGTTCATCAATACTCATTGTGTATATAGGCGTTCTATGAAGAACTCGCTAAGCACGCTTACCACGGTAAGCGAGTTCATCCTTTGAGGATGAACACTCATCCTCTTGTTGAGCTACTTGTGGCTAAGCAAGGCTGAATCGCTAAGCCAGGTAACTTAGACAATTTTTTGTTGATAGCCGCGCGCTAAGCCAAGCTTTCCTGGGCCAAGCACAATTTGTTGCGGCATTCACTGAGCTAAGCGAGCTTTGCTCGCTAAGCTCCCAACACTTAGTGAAATTTTTGAAGAGTTAGTGCCGCTAAGCATAGCCTTTAAGGAGCTTAGTGCATATCCTTGCGGCAGATGTTCAGCTTAGCGGGCACTTTCCCGCTAAGCCAATTCTGCAGAAGCTATATTTCTGCAACTTCCGCTAAGCGGCTCCACATGTCGCTAAGCGGTAGTGTTTTTTTTTTTTTTTTTTACAAAGGCCAGCTAAGCGGACTGTGTCTCGCTAAGCGGCCAATGTCTTTTTCAGTTTTATTTTTCAGTTTTTGAAAGTTGAATAACTTATGTCTTGACCAGTGGTTTGGTTCCTTTATATGCAGATGGCCTCTAGGAAATGCAAGAGTAGTGATTCTAGGCCACAGGATCAGAATGATAACAGGAGATTTTAATCAGAGGAAGCCTAGAACTGATATATCGTTAATATTTTAGACCGAAGGATCCTTCTGGAAAGGAATGTGGAACTTTATCATTATGAGTTCGACGAGTTTAAAGCAGAATTGGAGAGGCGAAACCTTCACAAACGCCTCGCTAACCTTTAGGAAGGGAGCATAGATGTGGCAGTGGTTAAAGAATTCTATGCAAATTTCTATAGTTCAGCAGATCAAGCTCCCAAATGTGCTAGAATAAGAGGCCATTTAATCAAGATAGATGCAGACAACCTAAATGAGTTCCTCCAGACTCCAGTGTTATTAGAGAATGGGGAATCTTTACCCACTTATTCTAGATTTTGCAGATTAAGGTCTGATCCCAGAGAGATGGAGGCTAGTCTATGCATTTCGGGAAAGGGCTTTATTCTAAACACGGAGGGCCAACCATGGAAGCTCCTCAGAAAAGATCTTACCACCCTGGCTCAAACATGGAGCGTCTTCTCTTACTCAAACCTAGCTCCTACCTCCCGCACTTCAGATTTGAACACAGACAGAGCTAGGTTGGTCTATGGCTTAATCACAAGGATGGACATGAACATTGGCGGTTTGATCTCTGGAAAAATGATCATGATGGCTCAGTCTAACTCTTCTCGCTTAGGCTTCCCAGCTTTAATCACAGCCTTGTGTAGATCAAGGGGAGTTGGATCTGCTGGTCTTACCTCTTACGAAAACCTAATACCGGTCATTAACTTAGCCTATATCATAAGGAACTTGTCATACCCTAATTTCGTCCGGGGACCTTTGCTTGATGGCATGCGACTTTTGTTTGGTCCTTGTAAGGTGCTTGGCACCCATCATTAGGCAATTTGTAAAATTCCGGGACATGCCGAAAAACAAAAGAAAATATTGATGCACAATCCGTAAGGTTCCGTGATACACCGGAAATCAAATAAAAGCATCGTTGCACAATTAGTGAGGTTCCGTAACATTCCGTAAGTCAAAAAGGGGATGATTATGTAATCCGCAAGGTTTCGTAACATTACGGAAAGAAAACAAGTATCGTTACGAAATTCGTAAGTTTCCTTAACTTTACGAAAAAAGAATCACCAAAAAAAAGGCAGGGGGGTGTACTTAGTAAAAATGGGGGTGCAAATAGCAACCAGGCCCACTTGGGCCCTCCAGAAGATTCCTCAAGAAGGCTGTTGCTTCTGGAGGAAGCAACCCTGTTCGCCTGGGCGAGCTGGGTGGCAAGCATCTCCTCTATTTTGCTATAAATAGGGGAGGAAGTGAAGAAGAAAAGGGTTCAGCCCCTTAGGCACTTCTCTCTCTTTCGAATTTACTTGGAAAAATTGTTTCCGTGAAGAAAATCTAAGCCGAGGCGCTTCCGAAACATTTCCGTAACGTTTCCGTGAGGAATTTTGCAAAGGTTTTGACCGTTCTTCGACGTTCTTCATTCGTTCTTCATCGTTCTTCGATCTTCAACGGGTAAGTACCTCGAACCAAGCTTTTCGATTCATTCTATGTACCCGCAGTGGTCCACATTGTGTTTCGTGTATTTTTATTCTCGTTTTATTTACTTTTTATACCCCCTTTTGACGTGCTTAAGCCATTTTATTTCAGTCATTTCTCGCTTAACCTAAAAATAAAATAAATTTCCACCGATCGTTTGGATTGTATTATCCATTAACTTCGGTTAAAATGAATTCCGACCGTTCGGTCGTGCCGTACCACGTTGGAAATCAAAAAGAGGTAAAATAATAATATAATAATAAAAAATATATACCTTTTAGTAAAATAAAGCGGAAAATCAATCGGACGTTTTCTCTTTGGGATTTCTCATTCTTAATTGAATTGACTAATAACTAAAGTGAAACGAAGGCTAAAATCAACTCGCCTAGTCAAGCTCGTCCATAAAAAAATAGGTTTTTGAAGTTTGTTATTTCAATTTCTTACTAAGTAAAATGGATCATTTTTCAAGGTCCAACGCCTTAAAATGATCCCCTTTCAAGTAAAAAAGAACCACTTGATAAAAAAGAACTACGTAGGTCTGATTTCCTCATCACAATTGAGGAATACGTAGGAGCAAAGGAAACACCCTTGTCGACCACGAAAATAGAAAAAATATAAAAAGGGTATAAAGGATATAAAGACGTAAAAAGGGAACGTAAAAATCAAAGTCATGTTTGCACATTCGATTAAAGGCTGTCGTCCCTTGGGATGGACGTGTGGGGTGCTAATACCTTCCCCGTGCGTAAATACAACTCCCGAACCTTTTCACTTAAAAGTTCGTAGATCGCGTCTTTTCCGGTTTTTCTGACGTTTTCCTCAATTTAACGTTGGTGGCGACTCCGCACGTATTCCTTTCGTGGAACACGCATCCCGCGAGTCTCGCGTCGCCCTCCCGCCAAAGGGTAGGTTGCGACAATTGGCGACTCCACTGGGGACTGTTTTTAGAGAGTTAGGCCATTTAATCTTGTGCAATGTTTTACCATGACTTACTCCTTTGTTGGCTTTCCTTCATTATGTTCTTGTATATATAACTCTTTGATGCTTTTAGTGCATTTTTGTATGCTTGAGGTAAATATTTATTCATTTGATGCACACAAACACTAACACTATTTGCACACACGGTGAGTTGAAAAAGGGCCCTATACCCGGGTTCGTGGGAACATAAGGAGTAGAGGTGAATCCGTGATCATGCTAGGTCTCCGACTTGCTTGATTACAGTGAACCCTCATCTAGAGTTTTTCTCTTTGAAAACATATTGTTGCTAGTAGTCCCTACTGCTGCAGTATGTTCTTCGAAGGGGATGATACCTCTAGAAACCATCAAGAGAGATATGACTACCTTGGGGGTTATTACTAAAAGCCTAGTTAGCTCTCTCCCTTATAGGTCCCTTAAAATAGGGGCACGGAGCAAACACGCTGCGTGCCATTTTTCACACTGCCATGCATAAGTGTCATATACCCTTTTGCTTATATTTGTTTGTGAATATTGTCGTACTATGTACATCCCCGTGTTGCGCCTTTCGCATATGCATCGCACATGGGTTCTGTCTTGATCCCCTCTGTAAACAAACCAACGAAGGGTCCGTGTCACCGTTTTAAATACATACGTTGGGGCACTTTGCTACCCCTAGACATTGTATCTAAGAAGGAGACAGTTTCTCGGGCTCCCGTATTCGTAAATTGCATCTGTGTCATATGCATTTCTTCATGCATTCATCCATTCCACCCATGATAGATGTCGGAGTTTTGATTCGCACTAGATTTTATTTCACTTTAGTAAAACATGGGATCAAGTCAAAAGCCTTCGCTTAAAAAGAGGTTCTATCAAGTCAAAATCAAGAGCTTAGAGGTCACTAGTTTACGAGAGTTGGGGCAATTAATGGGTCAACTTCAACGGCAAGCTTTCCGCAAAGCCTATGGTAAGATTTGGGACCTAGCTAGGGTAGAAGTCTCCATGGAACCGATTGCATCCCTTTCCCAGTATTATGACCAGCCTTTGAGATGCTTCACGTTCGGAGACTTCCAATTGGTACCAACCATTGAAGAATTTGAGGAAATTCTAGGATGTCCTCTCGGGGGAAGAAAACCATACCTTTCCTCCGGGTGTCTCCCCTCTTTGAGTAGAATTGCAGCTGTGGTCAAGGATTCAGCAAGAGGTTTGGACCGCATAAAACAGACTCGGAACGGCATAGCGGGCCTACCACGGAAGTACCTAGAAGACAAGGCGAGGGGTATGGCCAGTCGAGGAGATTGGGTCCCGTTTATGGATGTGTTAGCTTTGCTAATTTTTGGGGTCGTCCTCTTTCCAAACGTGGATGGTTTGGTGGACCTAGCAGCAATCGACGCTTTCCTTGCATACCACCATAGCAAGGAAAGTCCGGTGGTAGCTGTCCTGGCAGATTTATTTGACACATTTGACCGAAGGTGCGAAAAGAGTAGCGCACGGATCATCTGTTGCTTGCCCACTCTCTGTGTTTGGTTGGTTTCACACCTGTTCCAGCAAGACACAAGGCATCTGTCGCAACCTACCCTTCGGCGGGAGGGCGACGCGTGACTCGCGGGATGCGTGTTCCACGAAAGGAATACGCGCGGAGTCGCCACCAACGTTTATTTGAGGAAAACGTCGGAAAAACCGGAAAAGACGCGATCTACAAACTTTTAAGTGAAAGGTTCGGGAGTTGTATTTACGCACGGGGAAGGTATTAGCACCCCACACGTCCGTCCCAAGGGACGGCAGCCTTTAATCGAATGTGCAAACATGACTTTGATTTTTATGTTCCCTTTTATGTTCTTATATCCTTTATACCCTTTTTATATTTTTTTCTTTTTTGTGGTCGACAATGGTGTTTCCCTTTGCTCCTACGTATTCCTCAATTTGTGATGAGAAAATCAGACCTACGTAGTTCTTTCGGAACAAAGTGTTTGGTTAAGTTGTTTTTGTCTTTTTTTTGCAAAATATGTTTTTATTGAACAAAAGGTCATTTAAGGTGTTGAACCATTAAACGGTCTTTTGATTTTGAAAGGGGAGAAACGTTAAGGCGTTGGACCATTAACGATCTCTTGTTTTTGAAAGGAGAGAAACGTTAAGGCATTGGACCATTAACGATCTCTTGGGGTGGTCGACAAAAGCGGGGCTTTTGCTCCTACGTATCCTCAATGAGGAACTCAGACCTACGTAGTTCTTTCAAAAGCGGTAAAGTTACATGTTGATTTTATGCTTTTGAACGGTCCATGTTAACCGATAAAAGCAAAGAGGACCGTTTAAGGCGTTGGACCTTAAAACGGTTTTTAGTGATTTTCGGACAAAACTTGATTTGTGAGTCTATTTTAGTCTTAGTTTCACTTTGGTTATTAATCAATTCATTCAAGGAAACTTCCAAAGAAAAACGTCCGATTGATTTTTTTAATTTATTTTATTCAAAGATATTTTGAATATTTTATTATTATTTTTCAAGATATTTTGATTATTTTATTATTATTTTACTTTTTTTGGTTTAACCGAGGTTATAGTGTGAACGATCGGTTAGATTTCATTTTAAAAGTGATTAAATGAGATTACAACACAAATGATCGGTTGAAGTTCATTTTATCATTATTTAGATGAGAAAACGGCTTAAATAAACGGTAAAAGCGCGTTAAAGACGAAAGAAAAGAAATTGAAAATAAAGATGAAAGCTTAAAAAAACAAGAAATGAATTGAAAGTCTCGGATTCGAAAACTTACCCGTTGAAGAACGAAGAACGGATGAAGAACGATGAAGAACGGACGAAAACCTTCACGGATTTGCTTACGGAAACATCTCGGAAGCGTTACGGAAGCACCTCGGCTTGGATTTTCTTCACGGAAACAATTTTTTTCACCCAAAACAGCTGAAATACATAGCCAGGGGGCTGAGGGATCCTTAGAACAGCCCCCTTCAGCCTATTTATAGGAAAAAGGGGGAGGAGGTTGCCGCCCAGCTCGCCCAGGCGACCTTAGCTCGCCCAGGCGAGCTGGGTTGCTTCCTCCAGAAGCAACCCAGCTTCAAAAAATGTTCTGGAAGGCCCAATTCAAAATTTCGAAATTGCTATTTGCACCCCCCCCAATTTTGATAAGTTCACCCCCCTTCTTTCGTAATTTACGGAAAAGTTACGGAAGCCTTACGGAAGCATATAGGACTTGATTTTCTTCTTTTTTTCTCTTCCGTCTCACCTGTATTAAGTTATTTATGCTTATTTAGAGTTATGGGAATTTTACGGAAGCATTACGGGTGTCCCGGAAGCCCCGAAATCCCATTTTCCAACAAAATGGGGGGTGTGGTGGCCACCTAGCTCGCCCAGGCGAGCTCAGCTCGCCCAGGCGAGCTCAGCTCGCCCAGGCGAGCTAGGTTACTTCAACCTTAAGCAAGAAATTGCCCAGAAACCTCTAGAAGGGCCCAGATTCGAAAATTACTATTTGCACCCCCCATTTTACTAAATACACCCCCTTTGGCTTTTTTTGGTGATTCTTTTTTCGTAAAGTTACGGAAACTTACGAATTTCGTAACGATACTTGTTTTCTTTCCGTAATGTTACGGAACCTTGCGGATTACATAATCATCCCTCTTTTGACTTACGGAATGTTACGGAACCTCACTTAATTATGCAACGACGCTTCCATTTGATTTCCGGTGTGTCACGGAAACTTACGGATTGTGCCTCAATATTTTTTTGGTTTTTCGGCATGTCCTGGAATTTCACAAATTGCCTAATGATGGATGCCAAGCACCTCACAAGGACCAAAGAAAGGTCGCATGTCATCAAGCAAAGGTCCCCGGACGAAATTAGGGTATGACAGCATCCATGTCTGCTCCTGAGCCATCGCTCGTGTACTGAAAAGAGGAGGATAGATTGGGACCAGCTTTTGGCTGAGATAGGTGGTAGAACAATCAATTGGTTCCCCCGATGGAAGGAAGGAAAAGAGGGAGTCTTTTTCTCATGTGGAGGGTACCCAAACATTCCGCTGATAGGAACGAGGGGTTGTATTAACTACAATCCCGCGCTCGCTATAAGACAACTAGGGTACCCTATGAGGGGAGCACCGATGGAAGAAAGCATGTCTCCTTTCCTTGTGAGGGATTTCGGCACACAAAATTTCAAGGCTATACAAAGAATCCATAAGGCATGGGAAACCCCGTTAAGGAAGGATCAAGAACTTAGGGGCATTCGTAATGGCATCATTGGTGGGTACCATGAATGGCTGAAAGTTCATATACGAGGTTTAGATTGGCTCGCCAAGTTAAAAGTCGTCAGCGAAGAAAGTTTTGAAGCACCGGAAGAAGACGAAGAAGTCCAAGCTCTCAAAAGCGAGTTAGGAAAGGCGAAACTTGCCAAGGAGAAGTTCAAGTTGGCCGCTACACACATCCGGAAGGAGTGTGCCGGATTACGGGAAGAGAATGCAACTACCGCAAGAGCCCTTGAACAAGAGACCAAGAGGGCTCGCAAGGAAGAGTATGGCCGGAACAAATTTCGCGGAGCCCTGTGGGGTAGCAACAATGAACTCGAGCTGCGAAGGGAAGAGAGGGACCAGTCACGAGCACATAGCATGGTTTTGAAAGAGGAGTTAGTTGCCTGTTCAAGGTCCAAAAGAAGCTTGTCTCAGCGTTTATGCGAGACGGAGACCAACATGCTAGCTATCATTGCCAAGTACCAAGAAGAGTTAGGTCTAGCCACGACCCACGAGCATAGGATCGCGGACGAGTATGCCCAAGTATACGCAGAAAAAGAGGCTAGAGGAAGGGTGATCGACTCTTTACACCAAGAGGCAACCATGTGAATTTAGAGGAAGGGTGATCGACTCTTTTTTTCTCTTCCGTCTCACCCGTATTAAGTTAGTTATGCTTATTTAGAGTTATGGGAATTTTACGGAAGCATTACGGGTGTCCCGGAAGCCCCGGAATCCCATTTTCCAACAAAATGGGGGGTGTGGTGGCCACCTAGCTCGCCCAGGCGAGCTCAGCTCGCCCAGGCGAGCTAGGTTACTTCAACCTTAAGCAAGAAATTGCCCAGAAACCTCTAGAAGGGCCCAGATTCGAAAATTACTTTTTGCACCCCCCATTTTACTAAATACACCCCCCTTTGGCTTTTTTTGGTGATTCTTTTTTCGTAAAGTTACGGAAACTTACGAATTTCGTAACGATACTTGTTTTCTTTCCGTAATGTTACGGAACCTTGCGGATTACATAATCATCCCCCTTTTGACTTACGGAATGTTACGGAACCTCACTTAATTATGCAACGACGCTTCCATTTGATTTCCGGTGTGTCACGGAAACTTACGGATTGTGCCTCAATATTTTTTTGGTTTTTCGGCATGTCCTGGAATTTCACAAATTGCCTAATGATGGATGCCAAGCACCTCACAAGGACCAAAGAAAGGTCGCATGTCATCAAGCAAAGGTCCCCGGACGAAATTAGGGTATGACAGTTGCCCCTCTTTACTTGTCTTTTATTGGAGATAAAAGGAAAGTAAAGATAAGACACTAATTTCGTTCCTCTCGATTTGACGAGAGTCGCGGGTGACCATAAAATCTCCACATGCAAATGACTTGTAGTTCCCAGAATCTCACAAATTGCCTAATGATGGATGCCAAGCACCTCACAAGGACCAAAGAATGGTCGCATGTCATCAAGCAAAGGTCCCCGGACGAAAATCAGTGTATGACACTAATTTCGCTCCTCTCGGTTGACGAGAGTCGCGGGTGACCATGACTTGTCGTTCCTAGAATTTCACAAATTGCCTAATGATGGATGCCAAGCACCTCACAAGGACCAAAGAATGGTCGCATGTCATCAAGCAAAGGTCCCCGGACGAAAATCAGTGTATGACACTAATTTCGCTCCTCTCGGTTGACGAGAGTCGCGGGTGACCATGAAATTTCCGCATGTAAATGACTTGTTGTTCCCGGAGGAACAAAAGGTGCAGAAGACTATGTCAGTCTCTGCATGCTATCAAGCGTTCTGTCTTACAGATAGCAAAAGAATGTTTATACGGATAACCACTCGGGTATTTCCGCGTATCATCGGGCCCGCCGCCTCTGGATGATACAAGGGTGCAGAATGACCAAATTTGGTCTCTGCTTGTCATCGGGCCCGCCGCCTCTGGATGACAAAAGGGTGCGAATAACCATAAGGTATCTCCGCGTATCATCGGGCCCGCCGCCTCTGGATGATACAAGGGTGCAGAATGACCAAACTTGGTCTCTGCTTGTCATCGGGCCCGCCGCCTCTGGATGACAAAAGGGTGCGGATAACCGTAAGGTATCTCCGTGTATCATCGGGCCCGCCGCCTCTGGATGATACAAGGGTGCAGAATGACCAAACTTGGTCTCTGCTTGTCATCGGGCCCGCCGCCTCTGGATGACAAAAGGGTGCGGATAACCGTAAGGTATCTCCGTGTATCATCGGGCCCGCCGCCTCTGGATGATACAAGGGTGCAGAATGACCAAACTTGGTCTCTGCTTGCCATCGGGCCCGCCGCCTCTGGATGACAAAAGGGTGCGGATAACCGTGAGGTATCTCCGCGTATCATCGGGCCCGCCGCCTCTGGATGATACAAGGGTGCATGTCACATGACCTCAGGGTCAGTATGACAAAGATTATGGGGCGGCCGACAAAAGCAAGGCTCTTGCTCCTACGTATCCTCCAATGAGGAACTCAGACCTACGTAGTTCTGGATAACTTGTGAGACTTGAAAAAGTCTCCACCAGAAGATGCCTACATCTCCGGAAAGGCGCAGATGATAAATATTCCAACTGATTTAGAGCAGCATATGCTTTTTTGAGTGAAAAACAATGCGTCTACCGGGGAAGGAGAGTCTGCTGATGAAATCTCCCATAACCATAAATGAGATTTTGGATGTTAGCATTTCGTTTCTAAATGACCATTTAGAGGAAACACTTGGTTCGACAAAAATAGAAGAAATCCACTCAAAGTGTATCAATCTCGCACAGGTAAGTGTTTCATCCTAATTCCGAACCATAATTATTTCCCTTCCAAAACCAAAAAATTTCCCTGGGGGGTCCTGGGTCCAATAGGGCTTTCCCCTGGGGAAGGGGGTTCCTTTTGGGGGGTTTTTTTCGGGCTTTTGGGGGTTTGTTTTTGGCTTTTGATTTTTCTGGCTTTTTCTTTTTCTGTTTTTGTTTAGTGCGGGGCGAAAAAGTCGCTAGCGCACGGGATTTTGGTTGGTAATCAAAGGGAGAAGACCATTTTAGGTCGTGGTTTCCTTTCCTTCTTCTTGTTCATTTGGTGACAATTCTGTACTGTTCAGATATTGTCTGGTCCAAAGACCTCTCTGCACATTTCTTCTGGTTTCTTTGACCAGGAGCTTCCTTCTTTTTTACTTTCTCCCATTCTTTGGTTGGGAATTTTCTTTCTTTTCTTTTTTCTTTCTCCCACTCTTTGATTGGGAATTTCCTTTCTTTTCTTTTTTCTCTTTCTCCCACTCTTTGATTGGGAATTTCCTTTCCTTCCTTTTTTGCTTTCTCTTTGATTGGGAATTTCCTTTCCTTCCTTTTTTGCTTTCTCTTTGATTAGAAATTCCCTTTCCTTCTTTTTTTTTTTTTTGCTTCCGAGGGTAAGGTTTATGGTGAGTCAGGATTTTGGCTCAAGGCTTGTAGAATGGCTAGACATGATACATGTCAGGGTTTGGTTTGGTTCAAGGATAAAAAGGGATGCCCCACATTATTTCCATGACACAAATGCAAAAAATGATGATTTGGAAATTTTATGCAAAACTGGTTATGCATGCACCTATGCGGACACTCAAATGTCAAATTTTTATGGTCATGTGATGCTAGGGCTCAGGATTTATTTCCTCTATTTTAAATCAACCCAATGTTTCCAAAATATGTTCTTTTATCAATTTGTGCATTCATTCGAGTCCATTTTGGGCGTCCGGGAAAATCTTCACAGCATTCACCCTTCAGGTGTATACACATTTTTTTTTAAAAAAACTAGCTATGATCAGCGAATTTTTTCAAAGAAAAGTTGGAAGTGATCTCTTTCAAAAGCATGTTGGTTTTTTAGCTAGATAACTTATTTTTTTCTTTTTTCTCCTTCTTTTTTTTATCATTATCATTTGTTTATTTCTTTTTCTTGTTTGTTTTTTTTTTCTTTTTTTTTTCATGAGGTATTTTGCTACCTAAACATGTGCATATTTTTGTGAGGTATTTTTGCTATATACATGCATATCCAAGGTATCTTGCCACCTAAACATACATATATATGTTTTGTGAGGTATTTTTTTGCTACATACACGCACATCTAAGGTATCTCTCTACCTAAACATACAAATATATATTTTGTGAAGTATTTTTTTGTTTACATACACGCACATCTAAGGTATCTCTCTACCTAAACATACATATATATATTTTGTGAAGTATTTTTTTGTTTACATACATGCATATCTAAGGTATTTTCACTACCTAAACATACATATATATATTTTGTGAGGTATGACTACCATTCGAGCTTGCGCTTGTTTTATTTAAATCCCCAGGATCATGAGCAACTAGGTGCGTCCTACTATAAAAAGTGATCAAATAACAAGCAAAAAAGGATCAAGTGCTTCTAAGTTTTACAACCTCGTAGTGAGGAAGAATGAAAGAAGCAGTTGATTCTTGCAAAAAGAATTTTCCAAGGACGAGAAATAGTTGAAGGATTTTTCAGCTGATGGATTAAGTCAAATGACTCCTATGTAGAAGCAAGATGTTTTGATGTCTTGATGATGCTAAAGGATCAAGTGCTTCTAAGTTTTATTCAAGACAAGAATCCAAGAAAGTCAAGATATATGATCAAGTTGATTTCTAGAATCTTTTGGAAGAAGTTTCCAAATTGAAAAAACAAAAGGTTTGACCAAAGAATTCTATCATTTCAAATTGAGATTTGCTCTCCGGTAATCGATTACCAGCAGTTGAAAATGTTTATAACAGTCACTAGAAATTTGAATTCAAAATTTATAATGTGTAATCGATTACACATGGATGGTAATTGATTACCAGCAATTTATTCAAATTTTAAAGCCTGTGATCTATTACACAAGTCTTGTAATCGATTACCAGAGGAGATTTTCAGAAAATAATTTCCAAGAGTCACATCTATTCAAATGGTTTATGAATGGCCATCAAAGGTGACTTGGAAACACGAATTTAAAGAGAGTTTTCATTGCCCACAAAGTTTATCCTCTCAAAAGATTAAGAGTTTTTCTGAACTGAACTGTCTTATCCTCTCAAAAAGATTCCTTGGTCAACCACTTGCATATTCAATAAGGAATTTTGATTGGTCTTCATTGTACAATCTATCCCTTTTAAGAGAGATTTCTTCTTCTCTTCTTCTTACTTCTGAAAAGGGATTAAGAGACTGAGAGTCTCTTATTGTAGAGGATTCTTGAACACAAGGGAAGGGTTGTCCCTGTGTGGTTCAGACTTTGTAAAAGGAGTTTTACAAAGAGAGTGGAAAATCTCAAGTGGGTTTCTTGAGGACTGGACATAGGCGCGGGAAGTGGCCGAACCAGTATAAATCAAGTTTGCATTCCTCTCTTCCTTTAAACTTCTTTTATTGCTATTTATCTTTTGCTTTAAAGAAGTTTATTTTGATTTGTCTTTTGAGTAATTCATGTTAAGGGTGCATTGTTAATCCAAAAAGAAAGAGTGATAGTTCAATTGGGGAATAGTCTTTGCATCTTAATTCAACCCCCCTTTTTCTTAAGGTAATTGAGGCCATTTGTCCAACATCCTATTCTTGATAACTCACTTCTCTCTAAAAAGACAAAATGAGGTCACATGAACGTCTATATTTTTACTTGAAAACACAGTCAATCAAATGCCTTTTTATTTTTTATTTTGAAACTTATTTTTTATTTTGAAACTTATTTGTTTTGAACTTTGCTCGTTGTTTTACGGCACCCCCACCAACGCGCAAGATGAGTAATCTCTGATTGAACGGTCTTGGAAGTCAACACTCAAGAGCGCAGGTTGCTTGAGCAAACAGACCAATGGCTTACACCCACATTCTGGTGAAAGTTGAATAAGCAAACATGCGTTTGTGAGAGGATGAGGGACAAAGATATCAACTTTATCCATTTCATTTAACATTGTAGCTGTGGTTTACAATAATGGCATAAACTTGGAAACCCTGATGAGTCATTAGGGACACCTAACAACAGCTTTCAAAATTGCCCCATGTATGGTGTTGAATCAATGTTATGATTCAACAAGCGATTCTCCTTAAATTTCAGCCAGCCCGTATCAATTAGACTTCACACTTTATGCTTCGGGGTCATACAATGCTCAATGGAATGCCCCAGGGCTCCTCCACGATAAGCACACGTTGCGTTCGAGTCGTATCCTCAGAAAAATGGAGGTTAAGGAACCTTGGTTGGGGTTATGGCTACCATTGAATTATTGAGTGGATATGGGATCAAGTTTAGCATATGACAACGGAATTTGGGGTGAACCCTACAGGCTTTTTGCTGCAAAATTCCTTTTTGTTGGTGTTTTTTGGTTTGTGCTAAAGGTGGTCTTCGTCATTGGAAGTGCGGTAGACAGACTTTGTGGTTGATTCAGGGATGGCCTTTGTGGATAACTGGGTGGTGGGTAAAGAGGAGGTTTGTTATTGGCTGAGTAATGACATTGTTGGGTTGGTGGGAAACTTGGTCGTACAGGAATGGCAGTCACAGCATGGGTTTCTCCCTCATCCTCACCCTCTTTATTTGCCCCAGTTTTCTCAGTCATCCTAGTAGGATGATCAAATTTGCCTCTTTTCGGACCCACATTGATCCTTTCACTGGCGAAGACCAAATCTGCAAAGCTTTGAGGGTGCGCAGCCCACCATCTTTTCATAGTAGAGTACCGATAATGTGTCTACCATCACGATTATCATCTCCCTTTCCATTATTGGGGGTACCACCTGGGCCGCCAGATCCCTCCACCTTTTGGGCGTGTTCTTTGAATGATCCGTCCCTCTTTTTGCACATGTTCTGTAGTTGCATCCTATCCGGAACCATATCAAAATTGTACTGATACTGCCTAACAAAGGCAACCATTAGGTCCTTCCAAGAATGGACTCGGGAAGGTTCCAAGTTAGAAGAATGGACTCGGGAAGGTTCCAAGTTAGTGTACCAGGTAACAGCTACCCCAGTAAGACTTTCTTGGAAGGAATGTATCAGCAATTCCTCATCTTTTGCATATTCCCCCATCTTCTGACAATACATCTTTAGATGGTTCTTGGGACAAGTAGTCCCCTTGTACTTGTCAAAGTCCAGCACCTTGAACTTGGGAGGGGTGATGATATTGGGTACTAGGAACAACTCTTTTAGGTTAGCAAAGGCATAATCTTCACCTCCTTCAATGGCCCTGAGCCTTTCCTCTAGATGATCCAACTTTCCCATTCCTGCCATAGTCATGAGGGTTTTTAACCGCTGTGGAACGTGAGGGTTGTGGTTGTGGATGATATTGAGGGCCCTCCAAAGTGTTTTGCAGGGGTATACCACCAACTGCTTGCCCTTCAGCAGCATATCCGAGGCAAGGCTCGAAGTTGGCTAGATCGTGGTGGGGAATTTCATGTGTCTCCTCCATGGGTCGAGAGACATGTGCATGATTAGATTGAGGTTGTTGGCTCTTAATGAGTATGGGAGTGGAGTTATTGACATGCTCATTGGGAATGTACACCACATTGGGTGGTGTATAGTTTGGGAGGCAAACCATATGGCGGGAAGGCGTGCTTGTTTTGAATTTGCACATCATGGGGTCATCCGTACTTCCCAAATCTTTGCCTACCATATTTGAGGTTGGATGATTCATTTGCTTGAGGCCAGATGGGAGCATCGGGTTCACCTTAGCGACAGCGCTAGTAGCGGCAACTATAACCGCATTGGCTTCCATTATCTTCTTCATGCTCATCATGGCCTCCATCATTGTGGCCATTTGCTCTTTCATGGCCTCCATGTCGGCCTTCATCTTCTCTTGCACCTCCTCTGCTTCACCCATTACTCTAGCTCTAGCACGAGTTCGGTAAGGGTGCCGTAAAGCGTGTCCTTTTCTTTTTGATAACAATGATTAAGTTCATTTTATTTTATTTTATTTTATTTTTCAACGAAAGAATGCAATGAGCAATGCAACCAATGAAAAGCATGGATGTATGCGAATGATGTACAGTTGAAGTATTGCGAATTTTTATGCAGGATATGGGGTTGAATCAATTTAGATTTTCAACATGGTCCATGACATCTTTGTCAAGGTGAAACTGGAAGTAACAAGGACATAAACAATCCTAAATATGTTTGGCAGTAGACGAAGCAGTGATGTGACTCGATTCATCTTTTGCCCCAATTTTGCAAGACGGTTACTTCCATATTTCAACTTGACTTGATGAACCTTTTTGTAAAAGCATGAGCTTGGTTCAACCTTATAATCCAATGAATGGCAATTCTGATCGCCAATACTTCAACAACATCTCATAGGGATGAATGACTCGGGCATACTTTAAGCCGTGCACAGAAAATGTAATTATGAAATTGAGATGCCCGAAGAAACACCATTTCCTAGTTAACCATGCATTAGGTACCATGTTCAATTATTTTGTTTTGTTGTTGTGTGTTTTTTTTTTTTTTTTTTTAGAAATGGGTTTATGATCCCAACATGGTTGGCTCATGGTGCCTAACACATGCAACTAAGAATGTAGTGTGAAGTTTCACGCTTCCCCTTTTTTGTTTTTGTTTTGTAGAGGAAAACGCAAGGATGAACAAACATGAAAACAAATGGTATGCAATTTTGTAGATCAAAAAGTTTGTTGAACGCATATGCATGATGATGCCATGACTTATGCAAAATGTGAGGCTGGAATATGATAACGGACAAATGCAGGAACGATATGTTCATTATGATGTTATGAAGAGATGCTTATGCGATGCATGATATGAATGCATTTTACGGACACGAGAGCCCGGAAAATTATCTCTTCTTACTTGCGCATTTGGGGGCGCAGTGCCCCATGTATGTTTTTTAAGAAGGCGACACGGACCCTCCGTCGGTTTGCTAAAGTGAGGGGATCAAAGACGAAACCCACGCATGATGAAATGCGGGAGTGATTTGATTCGCACTGATTTTTGGAGTAAAAACGTGGGATAAACTCATTTTATTCAAAAAGTTATAACTATGCATGGCAGTGTGAAAAATGGCACGCAGTGTGTTTGCTCCGTGCCCCTATTTAAGGGACCTATAAGGGAGAGAGCTAACTAGGCTTTTAGTAATAACCCCCAAGGTAGTCATATCTCTTTTGATAGTTTCTAGAGGTATCATTCTCTTCGAAAAACATATTGCAGCAGTAGGGACTACTAGCAACAATAAGTTTTCAAAGAAAAAAGCTCTAGATGAGGGTTCACTGTAATCAAGCAAGTCGGAGACCTAGCATGACCACAGATTCACCTCCGCTCCTTATGTTCCCATGAACCCGGGTATAGGGCCCTTTTTCACTCACAGTGTGTGCAAATAGTGTTGGTGTTTGTGTGCATCAAATGAATAAATATTTACCCCATGCATACATTTTAAAACGCACTAAAAGCAACAAAGAGTTTATATACATAAGAACATAATGAAGGAAAACCAACAAAGGGATAAGTCACGGTAAAACATTGCACAAGATTAAATGGCCTAACTCTCTAAAAACAGTCCCCAGTGGAGTCGCCAACTGTAGCAACCTACCCTTCGGCGGGAGGGCGACGCGTGACTCGCGGGATGCGTGTTCCACGAAAGGAATACGCGCGGAGTCGCCACCAACGTTTATTTGAGGAAAACGTCGGAAAAACCGGAAAAGACGCGATCTACGAACTTTTAAGTGAAAGGTTCGGGAGTTGTATTTACGCACGGGGAAGGTATTAGCACCCCACACGTCCGTCCCAAGGGACGGCAGCCTTTAATCGAATGTGCAAACATGACTTTGATTTTTATGTTCCCTTTTATGTTCTTATATCCTTTATACCCTTTTTATATTTTTTTCTTTTTTGTGGTCGACAATGGTGTTTCCCTTTGCTCCTACGTATTCCTCAATTTGTGATGAGAAAATCAGACCTACGTAGTTCTTTCGGAACAAAGTGTTTGGTTAAGTTGTTTTTGTCTTTTTTTTGCAAAATATGTTTTTATTGAACAAAAGGTCATTTAAGGTGTTGAACCATTAAACGGTCTTTTGATTTTGAAAGGGGAGAAACGTTAAGGCGTTGGACCATTAACGATCTCTTGTTTTTGAAAGGAGAGAAACGTTAAGGCATTGGACCATTAACGATCTCTTGGGGTGGTCGACAAAAGCGGGGCTTTTGCTCCTACGTATCCTCAATGAGGAACTCAGACCTACGTAGTTCTTTCAAAAGCGGTAAAGTTACATGTTGATTTTATGCTTTTGAACGGTCCATGTTAACCGATAAAAGCAAAGAGGACCGTTTAAGGCGTTGGACCTTAAAACGGTTTTTAGTGATTTTCGGACAAAACTTGATTTGTGAGTCTATTTTAGTCTTAGTTTCACTTTGGTTATTAATCAATTCATTCAAGGAAACTTCCAAAGAAAAACGTCCGATTGATTTTTTTAATTTATTTTATTCAAAGATATTTTGAATATTTTATTATTATTTTTCAAGATATTTTGATTATTTTATTATTATTTTACTTTTTTTGGTTTAACCGAGGTTATAGTGTGAACGATCGGTTAGATTTCATTTTAAAAGTGATTAAATGAGATTACAACACAAATGATCGGTTGAAGTTCATTTTATCATTATTTAGATGAGAAAACGGCTTAAATAAACGGTAAAAGCGCGTTAAAGACGAAAGAAAAGAAATTGAAAATAAAGATGAAAGCTTAAAAAAACAAGAAATGAATTGAAAGTCTCGGATTCGAAAACTTACCCGTTGAAGAACGAAGAACGATGAAGAACGGACGAAAACCTTCACGGATTTGCTTACGGAAACATCTCGGAAGCGTTACGGAAGCACCTCGGCTTGGATTTTCTTCACGGAAACAATTTTTTTCACCCAAAACAGCTGAAATACATAGCCAGGGGGCTGAGGGATCCTTAGAACAGCCCCCTTCAGCCTATTTATAGGAAAAAGGGGGAGGAGGTTGCCGCCCAGCTCGCCCAGGCGACCTTAGCTCGCCCAGGCGAGCTGGGTTGCTTCCTCCAGAAGCAACCCAGCTTCAAAAAATGTTCTGGAAGGCCCAATTCAAAATTTCGAAATTGCTATTTGCACCCCCCCCAATTTTGATAAGTTCACCCCCCTTCTTTCGTAATTTACGGAAAAGTTACGGAAGCCTTACGGAAGCATATAGGACTTGATTTTCTTCTTTTTTTCTCTTCCGTCTCACCTGTATTAAGTTATTTATGCTTATTTAGAGTTATGGGAATTTTACGGAAGCATTACGGGTGTCCCGGAAGCCCCGAAATCCCATTTTCCAACAAAATGGGGGGTGTGGTGGCCACCTAGCTCGCCCAGGCGAGCTCAGCTCGCCCAGGCGAGCTCAGCTCGCCCAGGCGAGCTAGGTTACTTCAACCTTAAGCAAGAAATTGCCCAGAAACCTCTAGAAGGGCCCAGATTCGAAAATTACTATTTGCACCCCCCATTTTACTAAATACACCCCCTTTGGCTTTTTTTGGTGATTCTTTTTTCGTAAAGTTACGGAAACTTACGAATTTCGTAACGATACTTGTTTTCTTTCCGTAATGTTACGGAACCTTGCGGATTACATAATCATCCCTCTTTTGACTTACGGAATGTTACGGAACCTCACTTAATTATGCAACGACGCTTCCATTTGATTTCCGGTGTGTCACGGAAACTTACGGATTGTGCCTCAATATTTTTTTGGTTTTTCGGCATGTCCTGGAATTTCACAAATTGCCTAATGATGGATGCCAAGCACCTCACAAGGACCAAAGAAAGGTCGCATGTCATCAAGCAAAGGTCCCCGGACGAAATTAGGGTATGACAGCATCCATGTCTGCTCCTGAGCCATCGCTCGTGTACTGAAAAGAGGAGGATAGATTGGGACCAGCTTTTGGCTGAGATAGGTGGTAGAACAATCAATTGGTTCCCCCGATGGAAGGAAGGAAAAGAGGGAGTCTTTTTCTCATGTGGAGGGTACCCAAACATTCCGCTGATAGGAACGAGGGGTTGTATTAACTACAATCCCGCGCTCGCTATAAGACAACTAGGGTACCCTATGAGGGGAGCACCGATGGAAGAAAGCATGTCTCCTTTCCTTGTGAGGGATTTCGGCACACAAAATTTCAAGGCTATACAAAGAATCCATAAGGCATGGGAAACCCCGTTAAGGAAGGATCAAGAACTTAGGGGCATTCGTAATGGCATCATTGGTGGGTACCATGAATGGCTGAAAGTTCATATACGAGGTTTAGATTGGCTCGCCAAGTTAAAAGTCGTCAGCGAAGAAAGTTTTGAAGCACCGGAAGAAGACGAAGAAGTCCAAGCTCTCAAAAGCGAGTTAGGAAAGGCGAAACTTGCCAAGGAGAAGTTCAAGTTGGCCGCTACACACATCCGGAAGGAGTGTGCCGGATTACGGGAAGAGAATGCAACTACCGCAAGAGCCCTTGAACAAGAGACCAAGAGGGCTCGCAAGGAAGAGTATGGCCGGAACAAATTTCGCGGAGCCCTGTGGGGTAGCAACAATGAACTCGAGCTGCGAAGGGAAGAGAGGGACCAGTCACGAGCACATAGCATGGTTTTGAAAGAGGAGTTAGTTGCCTGTTCAAGGTCCAAAAGAAGCTTGTCTCAGCGTTTATGCGAGACGGAGACCAACATGCTAGCTATCATTGCCAAGTACCAAGAAGAGTTAGGTCTAGCCACGACCCACGAGCATAGGATCGCGGACGAGTATGCCCAAGTATACGCGGAAAAAGAGGCTAGAGGAAGGGTGATCGACTCTTTACACCAAGAGGCAACCATGTGGATGGATCGGTTTGCTCTTACCTTGAACGGGAGTCAGGAACTTCCCCGATTGTTAGCCAAGGCCAAGGCGATGGCGGACACTTACTCCGACCCCGAAGAAATTCATGGGCTTCTCGGCTATTGTCAGCATATGATAGACTTAATGGCCCACATAATTAGAAATCGCTAGGAAACTTGTATGGTCTCTCAGACCTTGACTAGATACAACTTTTTGAAATAAAATGAGTTGGTCCCATGTTTCTATTCCAAAAAAGCTTGTGCGAATCAAATCACTCCTGCATTTTATCTCTAGCATGCATTCTTTCTTTCTTTACCCACTCCTCACGTTTGGTTTTTTAGGGAAAAACACCATAACTGAACGCGCCACAAGGCATTCCTATCGCACCAGATCCAAATCTAGAACGATGGGTGATCAAGAGGAGACACAGGAACAGATGAAAGCCGACATGTCAACTCTGAAAGAACAGATGGCCTCCATGATGGAGGCCATGTTAGGCATGAGGCAGCTCATGGAGAAAAACGCGGCCACCGCTGCCGCTGTCAGTTCGGCTGCCGAAGCAGACCCAACTCTCTTGGCAACTGCGCACCATCCTCCCTCAAACATAGTAGGATGGGGAAGGGACACACTAGGGCACGATGGCAACCCTCACCTGGGATACAACCGAGCGGCTTACCCTTATGGATTGCCGCCCAACTACTCACCACCCGTCTTGCAAGACGATGCGGGCCATATTGCTTCTCCCATCCTTGAAAGAGAGCCTCCTCAACAGCCCGACGAGGTCCACAAAGACCCTCAAGACTATGCTCGAAGGGATGTCGAGTTCTATCCCCCGATCCCCGAAGGGCCAGCACCCAGCATGTTGCCTCAACCCAACATCGCGACACAACCAATAGTTTTGTTCACGGAAGGACCGCCCCCGGCAACTGAAGAAAAGAGGAAGCTGGATCTACTCGAGGAAAGATTGAGAGCCGTGGAAGGATTTGGGGATTATCCGTTCGCAGACATGACGGATCTTTGCTTAGTACCCGATGTTGTTATTCCCCCGAAGTTCAAAGTGCCGGACTTCAACAAGTATAAAGGGACGACTTGTCCCAAAAACCATCTCAAGATGTACTGCCGCAAGATGGGCGCACACTCTAAGGATGAAAAGCTATTAATACACTTATTTCAAGATAGCTTGGCCGGAGCCGCGGTAGTGTGGTACACTAATTTGGAAGCCTCCCGTATCCGTACTTGGAAGGATCTGATTACTGCCTTCCTAAGGCAATATCAGTACAATTCTGATATGGCTCCCGATCGCACTCAGCTGCAGAATATGTTCAAGAAAGAGGGGGAAACCTTTAAAGAATACGCACAACGATGGAGGGACCTGGCAGCACAAGTAGCTCCTCCCATGGTTGAGAGAGAGATGATCACCATGATGGTAGACACTTTGCCAGTGTTCTACTATGAGAAGCTAGTAGGTTACATGCCGTCCAGCTTCGCGGACCTAGTGTTCGCCGGGGAAAGAATCGAGGTAGGATTGAAGAGAGGAAAGTTCGATTACGTTTCCTCCACAAGTGCGAATGCCAAAAGAATCGGGACTACTGGGGCAAAAAGGAAGGAAGGAGATGCCCATGCCGTCTCTTCAACACCCACGTGGGTCAAACCCCCGCAGACACCTCATGGTACCCATCAGTACGCGCAACATCACCCGAGCTTCTCGGCTCATACCGGGAATGCCTCTAGTTTAGCGCCTGTGCAGCCTAAGGCACCCACCCAGAGGGAAGCTCCCCAAGTTCCAAATCCGAACACAACTCGCCCGGCCGGTAATTCCAACGCAACAAGGAACTTCCCTCCGAGGCCATTTCAAGAATTCACCCCACTCCCAATGACGTACGAAGACCTCTTGCCGTCCCTCATCACCAACCATTTGGCCGTGGTAACTCCTAGAAAGGTCCTCCAACCCCCTTTCCCAAAGTGGTATGACCCTAATGCAACTTGCAAGTACCATGGGGGTGTC
Source organism: Glycine max (assembly GCF_000004515.6). Taxonomy (NCBI): domain Eukaryota; kingdom Viridiplantae; phylum Streptophyta; class Magnoliopsida; order Fabales; family Fabaceae; genus Glycine; species Glycine max. The sequence continues at coordinate 27,620,974 of NC_038250.2, forward strand.
CCGGGGCATTCCGTTGAAAAATGCTTGGCCCTTAAATACAAGGTCCAACATTTGATAGACGCTGGATGGCTGACTTTCCAAAAGGATCGGCCCAATGTGAGAACCAACCCGCTCGCCAATCATGGAGGGGGAGTGGTTAACGCCGTTGAGTCCGATAGGCCGCACAGGTCTAAACCTTTAAGGGATGTGGCAACCCCTAGGAGGTTTATCTTTGAGGCCCTACAAAAGGGAGGTGTGATTCCTCATAGTGGGCGCAAGGAGGATTCCTGTTTACTGCATTCCGGCGAGCTGCATGACATGGAAACGTGTTTGGGAGTAGAGGAGTTGTTACAGCAAATGATAGATCAAGGTCGACTGGAAGTTGGCAGTGAAGGAAGAGAAGAGCAGCATATATGCATGCAGTCCACGGATGGGAGCGGTGTTGCGAGGCCCAAACCCTTGGTGATATACTTCACCAAGGGCACAGCTTCACAAAAACCCGGACACCCCTTAGCAGCTAAACCTGTTCCTTTCCCATACCAAAATAGCCACGCAGTACCATGGAGATATACACCTCCGAGAGAGAAGGAAGAAGAAGCCACCGACGTCAGCTCGTTGTCGGCTAAAGTAACAAATATCACGAGACTGAGTGGTGTGACCCGTAGTGGTCGTGTGTTCGCGCCTCCGGACCTACCAGTCCAACCCGTGGACGTCAAGGGAAAAGGAAAAGTGGTGGAGGAACAAGATGGTGAAGCACCCCACGCTTCGAATAAAGATATTCCGGCAAAAGGCCTTCCGGAGAAAAAGGATGGTAAAAAGGAGGTGTCGCTAGAGGAAGCCAGCGAGTTCCTCTGTATAATTCAGCAGAGCAAATTCAAGGTTATCGAACAGCTCAACAAAACTCCGGCCAGAGTCTCGCTGTTGGAGTTACTCATGAGCTCTGACCCTCATCGGGCTCTGCTAGTGAAGGTTTTGAACGAGGCCCACGTGGCCCAAGATATCTCGATAGAAGGTTTCGGAGGGCTGGTCAATAATATCACTGCCAATAACTATCTCGCCTTCGCCGAAGAAGAAATCCCCGCCGAGGGGAGAGGGCATAATAAAGCTTTGCACGTATCAGTCAAGTGTATGGACCATATCGTAGCCAAAGTGCTCATCGATAATGGTTCCAGTTTAAATGTGATGCCTAAGAGCACTTTGGAGAAATTACCATTCAATGCCTCCCACTTAAAGCCAAGTTCAATGGTGGTTCGTGCCTTCGACGGCACCCGCCGAGAGGTTAGGGGAGAGATCGATCTCCCAGTACAAATAGGCCCTCACACCTGTCAAGTTACCTTCCAAATAATGGATATTAACACCCCCTACAGTTGTCTGTTGGGGCGCCCGTGGATCCACTCAGTAGGAGTTGTTCCCTCAACACTCCACCAAAAGTTGAAATTCGTAGTGGAAGGGCATCTGGTCATCGTATCAGGCGAGGAAGACATCTTGGTGAGCTGCCCATCCTCTATGCCTTATGTGGAAGCCGCAGAGGAGTCATTAGAAACCGCTTTCCAGTCTTTTGAGGTGGTAAGCATTTCCTCCGTGGACTCCTTCTCTGGGCAAGCTTGCCTGTCCGATGCAGCAGTAATGATGGCCCGAGTTATGTTGGGGAACGATTACGAACCCGGAATGGGTTTAGGCAAAGACAACGGCGGCATAACTAGCTTGATAAATGCCAAAGGAAATCGTGGGAAGTATGGTTTAGGCTATAAACCCACTCAGGCGGATATAAAGAGAAGCATCGCGGGAAGAAAGAGCGGTGGTCAAAGCTCGCGGTTGAGACAAGAAAGTGAAGGAAGCCCGCCCTGCCACATAAGTAGAAGCTTTATAAGCGCGGGTCTGGGAGACGAAGGTCAAGTGGTCGCGGTATACGAGGATGATGTTCCGAGTACATTGGATTTGGTACGACCATGCCCTCCTGATTTCCAGCTAGGAAATTGGCGAGTGGAGGAACGCCCCGGCATTTACGCAACGAGCATAATGTAAACCTTTACGGTTTTAAAAGCTCTATAGTTGGGCCTAGGCTTTAGAGTTTTTCCTTTTGTTAAGGCTTTGTGTCTTTTGTTTTTGAATTTATAAATACAAGGATCTTTCTTCATCTGTTCCTACGTCTCTACCCATTCTCATTCATTTGCATGTTTACTTCTTTATTTCTGAAACGGCAGATCCGATGACGAGTCCCCCGAAGGTACTAATACCTGGGACCCGCTTATCAACTTCGAGCAAGAAACGAATCAAACGGAAGATGAAGGGAACGAGGATGTGGGACTTCCCCCAGAATTAGAAAGGATGGTCGCCCGTGAGGACCAAGAAATGGGGCCTCATCAAGAAGAAACAGAACTAGTAGACTTGGGAATTGGCAGTGGAAAAGGGAAGTAAAGATAGGCACAGGTATTACCGCACCTATCCGTGAAGAATTAATAATCCTGCTAAAAGACTACCAAGACATCTTTGCTTGGTCATACCAAGATATGCCCGGTTTGAGTTCTGACATTGTACAGCACCGATTACCTCTAAATCCCGAGTGTTCCCCGGTAAAGCAGAAACTGAGAAGGATGAAGCCCGAAACATCCTTGAAGATAAAAGAAGAAGTGAAGAAGCAATTTGACGCTGGTTTTCTGGCCGTCGCTCGGTATCCGTAATGGGTTGCCAACATTGTACCGGTCCCTAAGAAAGATGGGAAAGTACGAATGTGTGTGGATTATCGGGACCTGAATCGGGCCAGTCCCAAGGACAATTTTTCTTTGCCACACATCGATATCCTCGTGGATAACACGACCAATTTCGCTTTATTTTCCTTCATGGACGGTTTCTCCGGTTACAATCAGATAAAGATGGCGCCAGAGGATATGGAAAAGACTACCTTCGTCACCCTGTGGGGGACGTTCTGTTACAAGGTGATGTCCTTTGGACTCAAGAATGCCGGGGCAACTTATCAACAGGCCATGGTAGCTTTGTTCCATGATATGATGCATTAAGAGATCGAGGTCTACGTGGACGACATAATTGCTAAATCTAAATCCGAGGAAGAACACCTTGTCAACCTGTGGAAGTTGTTCGAAAGGCTTAAGAAATATCAATTAAGGTTGAACCCCGCCAAGTGTACCTTTGGGGTCAAATCGGGGAAATTGCTTGGTTTCATCGTGAGCCAGAAAGGAATAGAGGTAGACCTCGAAAAGGTAAAGGCCATCCTTGAGATGCCAGAACCTCGTACTGAGAGGCAAGTCCGAGGCTTCCTGGGACGCTTGAATTATATTGCCAGATTTATATCGCAGCTCACCGCCATTTGTGAGCCGTTGCTCAAACTCTTACGCAAAAACCAAACTGATCGCTGGAATGAGGATTGCCAAAAGGCTTTTGGAAGGATCAAAAAGTGCCTTATGAATCCTCCTGTGCTTATGCCACCAGTACCTGGAAGGCCTCTCATCTTGTACATGACAATCTTAGACGAGTCGATGGGGTGTATGCTGGGGCAACATGACGAATCCGGAAAGAAAGAGCGCACTGTTTACTACCTAAGTAAGAAGTTCACGACCTGTGAAATGAATTACTCCTTTCTCGAAAGAACGTGTTGTGCTTTAGTATGGGCATCCCATCGCCTAAGGCAGTACATGCTGAGCCATACTACCTGGTTGATATCCAAGATGGACCCGGTTAAGTACATCTTTGAAAAGCCAGCTCTCACGGGACGAATCGCCCGGTGGCAAGTCCTGCTATCCGAGTTTGATATAGTCTACGTCACCCAAAAGGCGATAAAAGGAAGCGCCTTAGCAGATTATTTGGCTCAACAGCCTCTTAACGACTATCAGCCCATGCATCCTGAATTCCCTGATGAGGATATCATGGCCTTGTTTGAGGAAAAATTGGACGAAGATCGGGACAAATGGACCGTATGGTTTGACGGAGCGTCAAACATTCTAGGCCATGGCGTTGGGGCAGTATTGGTCTCTCCGGACAATCAATGTGTACCTTTCACAGCCAGGCTAGGATTCGACTGCACTAACAACATGGCCGAATATGAAGCATGTGCCCTAGCCGTCCAGGCAGCAATTGACTCCAATGTCAAAATTACTCAAGGTATACGGCGACTCAGCGTTGGTAATCCATCAGCTGAGAGGGGAATGGGAAACTAGAGATCCCAAGCTGATACCCTACAAAGCCTATATCAAGGAATTGGCTAAGACCTTTGATGAGATCTCCTTCCCTCATGTTCCCCGCGAGGAAAATCAAATGGCGGATGCGCTTGCTACTTTGGCGTCTATGTTCCAGCTAACGCCGCACTGGGATTTACCCTACATTGAATTTTGGTGTCGTGGCAAACCCGCGCATTGTTGCCAAGTAGAAGAGGAACGGGACGGAAAGCCTTGGTATTTCGACATCAAGCGATATGTCGTAAGCAAAGAATACCCGCCAGAGATTGCCGACAATGATAAGAGGACATTGAGAAGGTTGGCAGCCAGTTTCTTCATGAGTGGAAGTATACTGTATAAGAGAAATCACGACATGACACTCCTGCGGTGTGTGGATGCCAGGGAGGCAAATCACATGACCGAGGAAGTCCATGAGGGCTTGTTTGGAACGCACGCCAACGGGCATGCTATGGCCAGGAAGATCCTAAGAGCAGGTTATTGCTGGCTTACCATGGAAAGTGATTGTTGTGTCCATGTGAGGAAATGCCACAAATGTCAAGCGTTCGCAGATAATGTCAATGCCCCACCACATCCTCTGAATGTCATGTCCGCCCCTTGGCCTTTCTCCATGTGGGGAATAGATGTCATCGGGGCCATTGAGCCCAAGGCCTCGAATGGTCATCGCTTCATCCTCGTAGCGATAGATTATTTTACCAAGTGGGTCGAAGCGGCCTCTTATACCAATGTCACGAGGGGTGTGGTGGTCAGGTTCATTAAGAAAGAAATCATCTGCCGATATGGTTTGCCAAGGAAGATTATCACGGACAACGGCACCAACCTGAATAACAAGATGATGGGGGAAATGTGCGAGGAGTTTAAAATCCAGCATCACAATTCCACACCCTACCGGCCAAAGATGAATGTAGCCATGGAAGCGGCCAATAAGAATATCAAAAAGATTATCCAAAAGATGACCGTGTCATACAGAGATTGGCATGAAATGCTCCCATTCGCGTTACACGGTTACCGAACTTCAGTGCGAACGTCAACTGGGGCAACGCCGTTCTCATTGGTGTATGGGATGGAGGCTGTGTTACCGTTTGAGGTAGAAGTCCCGTCATTAAGGATCTTGGCAGAATCCGGATTAAAGGAATCAGAGTGGGCCCAAATGCGCTATGACCAACTCAACCTCATTGAGGATAAGCGCTTAACGGCCATGAGTCATGGGCGCTTGTACCAGCAAATAATGAAGAATGCATTCGACAAGAAGGTACGCTTGCGCAAGTTCCATGAGGGAGACCTTGTTCTAAAGAAAATGTCCCATGCCATCAAGGACAATCGAGGAAAATGGGCCCCAAACTACGAAGGGCCTTTTGTTGTGAAAAGGGCTTTTTCCGGAGGAGCCCTGGTGCTTACCAACATGGATGGCAAAGAGCTACCTTCGCCTGTGAATTCTGATGTCGTCAAGCGATATTATGCTTAGAATCTGGGGCAATTAAGGATGTCGCCGCATGTTTTTTATCTTTACGTGTTTTCTAGATTTCCCCCAGGGATTCCCCGTCTACTGTATCTCTCGTTACAATCTTTCAAAGAAATGAACGTAGAATCGAGGCTTTAGTCCTCACGTTGGTTTCAAACCTTGCTTTAATTTGTGATCACCTGAGCTCTTCCGCTCAGTTCAGGGGATGCCCCAAGCGCTTAATTAAAATTGAACCTAAACCAACTTTCGCTCAAATTTGTTGCATTTGAAAACATTCATGCATACGCATACTCATGCATATTGTTGTGGTAAAACAGGGGCAAGATCATCTTGAGCTACCTTCTGGGGTGGGGACAAAACATGAACAGCAGAAACCAACCCGAGGTAAGACAACGACGCGGTCAGGATTGGCCATACCTGGTTGTTTATTACCTGCAGGTACTTAGGAATGGATGCAATTGGGGATGGGGTCACGACCAACTGATCGTCGCCCCTTCTCTGCGCTAAACAAGCAGAGAACGTTGCTGCAAGGCAGCCCCGTATCCTTTGTATTCGCAGTTTTCTTTTGCTATTTGTTTGTTTTAAATCAACGCCTAATTCTAACTTAAGTAAGTTCAAGTTAGGCAAAACGCTAACCCGTAAGGAAGGAGGGGACATGGTTAATGTTCCTCTAAAAAAAAAATGCAGGTTAGCTCGCCTGGGCGAGCAACCCCTGCACCAAAATATAAGAGTGACGAAAGGGGGGACGTTTTTGCATTCAAAAACTTCTTTTCCCCCCTTTCAAAAGCCATACCCACGGAATTTACGAGTTTGCACCCCTAGGGTCTCTACTTTTCGCATTCTTCGATTCCGTTTTGCGCTTTTATTCATCACCAACAAGTAAGTGTTCCATCCTTAAGCTTTCTAGCTTTTCATTGGTGTATTTTGATCTCCTTTTGGTGCTCTAAATTGTGGGAATATGCTCAAATATGTGGGGCAATTTTGGTTTGTTTTCTTGCTTGATTGGGTTCAATTGGGGGTTTGTATGGGATGGCCCTAGGCCTATAATGCATTTTGAAGCAATGGGACATGCCACATTGTCCCCGTTCTCTTGCTATTAATGCCTAAACGCGCGCCCACCAAGTGTTCGGTGAAATGCCCATGGGAAACAACCCATGGGGCATTTTGGTTTGCACATATTTTCTATTTTTTGAGACATGCATTCAGTTCCGAAAGGGCTAGAGTAATTGCCCCACATATATCCTAGGCCTAGGAACCAAAGTTTTTATGCAAAAGAACGCAAGAGTGGGTGTATATTGGGTAAAGTTACCCTTTTTGGCCAGCAATCAGCTATGAGCCACGCTACAATAATTTCCCTACGCCTAGATGTTTAGGAATTTTGCTCATCATAAATGTGTAGGTTTAGAATAGGTAGCAAAATACCTTTGGCAATTTACACTTTGGGTGTGGTAGCAAAATACTTGGATGTATGTACATGTAATTTTTGGTAGTCAAAATGTCTCACAAAAAAAATATACATATGTTGCATGTTATGTAAAGAAAATACATTACAAAAATACCTTTTAATTTGAATACAATTTTAGTCAGCAAAAGAAAATATACTTGAATTTGCATGCGGCTTTAGGTAGCAAAAAAAAAAAAAACTTGAAAAAAAACATGAAATGTAGCACCTTATTGTGTAGATAGCCAAGATTCATCACAAGGTTTGTATATGCATAGGTATTAGAAATGCCAGAATGTGCACGTGTGCAATTTTTGGTAGCCAAGATGCTTTGAGTATGCATGTATGTAAATTTAGCCAAGGAAGTGCATGTGATGTAGGTAGCAAATACACCTTGGAAGTACACATAGATAAATCTAGGTAACAAAGGTGCCTTGATTGCGCATGGGTGCATTTTTTAGGTAGAAGAATATCTTGTGCGAGTGAATGTTCATAAGGAAGTATGTGCATGAGTTTGCTCTAGATTTACATTGATATTTGTGTTTATTGGAGGAGGCTGTACGCCATTTTTGTTTTAAGAGTAACATTTCTTGGTAAAACTAACTTTCCAAATGTTTGCCTTCGCAGGAAATGGCCCCGAGGAAGCTTGCCTCGAAGAGGTCCAGGAAGGATAAGGCGGTCGAAGGAACTAGTTCCGCTCCTGAGTATGACAGTTACCGCTTTAGGAGCGCTATACACCAGCAGCGCTTCGAGGCCATCAAGGGATGGTCATTTCTCCGGGAGCGACGCGTCCAGCTCAGGGACGACGAGTATATGGATTTCCAGGAGGAGATAGGTCGCCGGCGGTGGGCATCACTAGTTACCCCCATGGCCAAGTTCGATCCAGAAATAGTCCTCGAATTTTATGCCAATGCTTGGCCAACAGAGGAGGGCGTGCGTGACATGAGGTCCTGGGTAAGGGGTCAATGGATCCCGTTTGATGCCGATGCTATCGGCCAGCTCCTGGGATATCCGTTAGTGCTGGAAGAGGGCCAGGAGTGCGAGTATGGCCGGAGGAGGAACCGGTCTGATGGGTTCGATGAGGAGGCCATCGCTCAGTTGCTATGTATACCGGGGCAGGATTTTGCTCGGACTGCTGCCGGAAGACGGGTGTGGATCATGTGCACCAACATGACCACCCTGACTCAGATATGGATGACTTTGCTGCTCAGCAACATCCTGCCCACCGACCATAATTCCGACCTCCCCCTGCCGAAGTGTCAGTTGGTGTATGCCATCCTGACGCGGATGAGCATCCATGTGGCTCAGTTAATCGCTGGTGCCATCTATATTTTTGCAGGTATGGCGCCTACTAGGCACCCTTTGGACCCAGATAAGTCCAACAGGGCCCTGGGATTTCCCGCACTGATCACAGGACTCTGCCAGTCGTTCGGAGTCCCCGTGGCCCCTACCAAGGTGATTCGGCCGCCCATCACCCGGGCTTTTATTGAGAAGTACTGCACCCAGAGACAGGCTTAGGGGGATGCTCCACAGGCCGCGGGCGCGCCACCACCACCTCATCAGGCTGGCCCGGCTGGGTCATTTGACATGGAGCAGTATTTACGGCATTTGGTTCGCCAGCAGGCAGCCAACCACCGGGCACATGTGCAGACCCATGATTGTCTATACCAGATGAGCCTCAGCATGCAGAGCCAGGGCTTCGCTTCTTTTTCATGCCCTAATCCAGACCAGTTTAGGGCAGAGGTCGCATGGCCCGGGGATTGGCCCGAGGCCTAAGCCGGAGAGGCGCCCCCGGAAGTTCCCGGCGATGGAGAGGAGGCCCACGAGGATGAGGAGATGGCCGATTTGCTTGACTTCTTGGGAGGGAGTGGAGCTACATGACTGGGAGATCCCCAGATTCATGTTTTCTTTCATATTTCTTTTATCATTTTTATGTTATGTTTTGACTTGAGAGACTAATGTTTGTTTTTGTTGTTTCGATTGTCATTTGTACAGCGCATACATTTTTGTTTGGATTGTTGCGTTAGTGTTTATATATCATTACTATCAATGATGTTTGAAATTCTGGAACCGTGTAGAGTTCTTCGTTTAGGAACATCGTCCAAAACCAAAAATAAATAAAACAAACAAAAATCATAATAAAAATAAGAAAATAAAAAAGGGAGAGCAAGTAAGAAAAAAAGAGGAAAAAGAGAAGAAAAATAAGTTGTCTAGCTGAAAAACCGACATGCTTTTGAAAAGAGATGGCTTCCAACTTTTCTTTGAAAAATTCATTGATCATAACTAGTTTTTGGAAAATGTGTGTGTACACCCGAAGGGTGAACGCTGTGAAATTTCCCGGACGCCCGAAATGGACTCGGATGAATGCACAAATTGATAAAAGAACATATTTTGGAAACATTGGGTTGATTTAAAATAGAGGAAATGAATCCTGAGCCCTAGCATCACATGACCATAAAAATTTGACACTTGAGTGTCCACATAGGTGCATGCATGACCAGTTTTGCATAAAATTTCCAAATCATCATCTTTGCATTTGTGTCATGGAAATAATGTGGGGCATCCCTTTTTATCCTTGAACCAAACCAAACCAAACCCTGACATGTATCATGTCTAGCCATTCTACGAGCCTTGAGCCAAAATCCTGACTCACCATAAACCTTGATCCAGGGTGAGAATGTCAATCCTTACCCTCGGAAGCAAAAAAAGAGAAGGAAAATTTCCAATCAAAGAGAAAGCAAAAAAAAAGGGGAGAGAAGGAAAATTTCCAATCAAGGAAAAAAAAAAGGAAGCAAGGAAATTCCCAATCAAAGAGTGGGAGAAAACGAAAAGAAAGGAAAGAAAATTCCAAGTCAAAGAAAAAGAAAAGAATGGGAGAAAGTAAAAAAGAAGAAAGCTCCTGGTCAAAGAAACCAGAAGAAATGTGCAGAAAGGTCTTGGGACCAGACAATATCTGAACAATACAGAATTGTCACCAAATGAACAAAAGAAAGAAAAGGAAACCATGACCTAAAGTGGTCTGCCCCCTTTGATTACCAACCAAAATCCTGTGCGTCGGTGACTTGTTCGCCTCGCGCAAAACCAAAACAGAAAAGGAAAAGGCCAAAAACACGCAAAAGCCGAAAAACCCACCAAAAGAATCCCTTCCCGAGGGAAGTCCTATTGATCCATGATCACGCATGTAATTTTTGATTTGATAGGAAGTAATTTGCAAAGTCAAGTCATGACATATCTATGGTTCGGAATTAGGATGAAACACTTACCTGTGCGAGATTGATACACTTTGAGTGATTTTCTTCTATTTTTGTCGAACCCAGTGTTTCCTCTAAATGGTCATTTAGAAACGAAATGCTAAACATCCAAAATCTCATTTGTGGTTATGAGAAAATTTCATCAGCAGATTCTCCTTCCCCGATAGACACATTGTTTTTTGTCCGAAAAGCATATGTTGATCTGATTAGTTGGAAGTTTTATCTCTTTACTAAAGCACGTTCGCATTTTAGCGAAGAAAACACTGGGACTATTTCTAGTCTCACAAGTTATCCAGAACTACGTAGGTCTGAGTTCCTCATTGGAGGATACGTAGGAGCAAGAGCCTCGCTTTTGTCGACCACACCACCTTTTGTTGCCATGACCCAAGAGCTGGTAACCCGCGGAGACACCTTACAGTTATCCGCACCTCGTCGTTCAGTGACCCCAAGTGTGATTGATGAGCAGAGGCCAATGTGGTCATCTGCGCCCTTTCCGGAGATGTCAGCATCTTCCGGTGGAGACTTTTTCAAGTCTCACAAGTTATCTAGAACTACGTAGGTCTGAGTTCCTCATTGGAGGATACTTAGGAGCAAGAGCCTTACTTTTGTCGGCCGCCCCACAAGATCTGTCATACTGACCCTGCGGAGACAAAATTTGGTCATTCCGCACCCCTTTGCCATTCAGACACAGTCGTGTCCGATGGCACGCAGAGACAAATTATGGTCATTCTGCACCCTTTTGTCATCCAGAGGCGGCGGGCCCGATGACATGCGGAGACAAAATTTGGTCATTCCGCACCCCTTTGCCATTCAGACACAGTCGTGTCCGATGACAAAATTTGGTCATTCTGCACCTTATTGTCATCTAGAGGCGGCGGGCCCGATGACATGCGGAGACAAAATTTGGTCATTCCGCACTCATTTGCCATTCAGACACAGTCGTGTCCGATGGCACGCAGAGACAAAATTTGGTCATTCTGCACCCTTTTGTCATCCAGAGGCGGCGGGCCCGATGACATGCAGAGACAAAATTTGGTCATTCCGCACCCCTTTGCCATTCAGACACAATTGTGTCCGATGGCACGCAGAGACAAAATTTGGTCATTCTGCACCCTTTTGTCATCCAGAGGCGGCGGGTCCGATGACATGCGGAGACAAAATTTGGTCATTCCGCACCCCTTTGCCATTCAGACACAGTCGTGTCCGATGGCACGCAGAGACAAAATTTGATCATTCTACACCCTTTTGTCATGCAGAGGCGGCGGGCCCGATGACATGCGGAGACAAAATTTGGTCATTCCGCACCCCTTTGCCATTCAGACACAGTCGTATCCGATGGCACGCAGAGACAAAATTTGGTCATTCTGCACCCTTTTGTCATCCAGAGGCGGCGGGCTCGATGACATGCGGAGACAAAATTTGGTCATTCCGCACCCCTTTGCCATTCAGACACAGTCGTGTCCGATGGCACGCAGAGACAAAATTTGGTCATTCTGCACCCTTTTGTCATCCAGAGGCGGCGGGCCCGATGACATGCGGAGACAAAATTTGGTCATTCCGCACCCCTTTGCCATTCAGACACAGTCGTGTACGATGGCACACAGAGACAAAATTTGGTCATTCCGCACCCCTTTGTCATTCAGACACAGTCGTGTCCGATGGCACGCAGAGACAAATTATTGTCATTCTGCACCCTTCGTCAATCGCGGTCGACAAGCCCGTTGACACGCGAAGATTTACATCATCTTCCGCACTTACAAGATCTGTCATACTGACTTTTGAGTCACGCTGACGGGCGGAAATACTCGAGTGGTTATCCGTATAAACATTCTTTTGCTATCTGTAAGACAGAACGCTTGATAGCAGGCAGAGACTGACACCGTCTTCTGCACCTTTTGTTCCCCCAGGAACAACAAGTCATTTGCATGCGGAAATTTTATGGTCACCCGTGACTCTCGTCAACCGAGAGGAACGAAATTAGTGTCTTATCTTTACTTTCCTTTTATCTCCAATAAAAGACAAGTAAAGAGGGGCAACTGTCATACCCTAATTTCGTCCGGGGACCTTTGCTTGATGGCATGCGACTTTTGTTTGGTCCTTGTAAGGTGCTTGGCACCCATCATTAGGCAATCTGTGAAATTCCGGGACATGCCGAAAAACAAAAGAAAATATTGATGCACAATCCGTAAGGTTCCGTGACACACCGGAAATCAAATGAAAGCATCGTTGCACAATTAGTGAGGTTCCGTAACACTCCGTAAGTAAAAAAGGGGATGATTATGTAATCCGCAAGGTTCCGTAACATTACGGAAAGAAAACAAGTATCGTTACGAAATTCGTAAGTTTCCGTAACTTTACGAAAAAAGAATCACCAAAAAAAAGGCAAGGGGTGTACTTAGTAAAAATGGGGGTGCAAATAGCAACCAGGCCCACTTGGGCCCTCCAGAAGATTCCTCCAGAAGGCTGTTGCTTCTGGAGGAAGCAACCCTGCTCGCCTGGGCGAGCTGGGTGGCAAGCATCTCCCCTATTTTGCTATAAATAAGGGAGGAAGTGAAGAAGAAAAGGGTTCAGCCCCTTAGGCACTTCTCTCTCTTTCGAATTTGCTTGGAAAAATTGTTTCCGTGAAGAAAATCTAAGCCGAGGCGCTTCCGAAACGTTTCCGTAACGTTTCCGTGAGGAATTTCGCAAAGGTTTCGACCGTTCTTCAACGTTCTTCATTCGTTCTTCATCGTTCTTCGATCTTCAACGGGTAAGTACCTCGAACCAAGCTTTTCAATTCATTCTATGTACCCGCAGTGGTCCACATTGTGTTTCGTGTATTTTTATTCTCGTTTTATTTACTTTTTATACCCCCTTTTGACGTGCTAAAGCCATTTTATTTCAGTCATTTCTCGCTTTACCTAAAAATAAAATAAATTTCCATCGATCGTTTGAATTGTATTATCCATTAACTTCGGTTAAAATGAATTCCGACCGTTCGGTCGTGCTGTACCACGTTGGAAATCAAAAAGAGGTAAAATAATAATATAATAATAAAAAATATATACGTTTTAGTAAAATAAAGCGGAAAATCAATCGGACGTTTTCTCTTTGGGATTTCTCATTCTTAATTGAATTGACTAATAACTAAAGTGAAACGAAGGCTAAAATCATTTCGCCTAGTCAAGCTCGTCCATAAAAAAATAGGTTTTTGAAGTTTGTTATTTCAATTTCTTACTAAGTAAAATGGATCATTTTTCAAGGTCCAACGCCTTAAAATGATCCCCTTTCAAGTAAAAAAAAGAACCACTTGATAAAAAAGAACTACGTAGGTCTGATTTCCTCATCACAATTGAGGAATACGTAGGAGCAAAGGGAAACACCCTTGTCGACCACAAAAATAGAAAAAATATAAAAAGGGTATAAAGGATATAAAGACGTAAAAAGGGAATGTAAAAATCAAAGTCATGTTTGCGCATTCGATTAAAGGCTGTCGTCCCTTGGGACAGACGTGTGGGGTGCTAATACCTTCCCCGTGCGTAAATACAACTCCCGAACCTTTTCACTTAAAAGTTCGTAGATCGCGTCTTTTCCGGTTTTTCCGACGTTTTCCTCAAATAAATGTTGGTGGCGACTCCGCGCGTATTCCTTTCGTGGAACACGCATCCCGCGAGTCTCGCGTCGCCCTCCCGCCGAAGGGTAGGTTGCGACAGAACTGTTGGAATGTGAATGACCAAGCTCATAGCAACTGATGTTCTCTTTTCCTTTGCACCAATAGCTGGCATCCCTGCATCTTCTACTTCAGCCCCACTTCCAGCTTTAGCAGACTTATCTGCCCAAAGCTCCCAAACTTCAGATGCCAAATTGTAAAGCGTGTTTGAAGGACAAATTCTCATTATGCAAAGCTTGCAGGAACTGGCTCAGCAAAGGCCAATTATGAGTGTAGAGCAATTCATTAAGAAGGTGGCCTGGCCTGGAGCCTGACCTTCTTTTGTGGGGGATAATGAAAGTTTTAAAACCTAGGCACCTCAACAGCATGAGCTAGAGCCCGAAAATGATCACTCATCTGAAGCCATCATCCCTGGAGCTATTGATTTTTCAAAAAGAAGATTAGAGACGAGATCCAATAAGGCTGATCATCTTGGACCAGTGCCAGTATCAGTTGATGTACCATTTCCAGGGTTGGATCCATCTTCACCTCAGCATGCAGCAGATTCTTCCACTCCTGTCTTAAAGATACTTGAGGGCCAGACCATACCAGTCCTAGCTCTGGACATTTCTCATCCAGCTACTCCAGTATTGCATCTGACAGATAAAGAGGATGTTCAGACACAGGATATCCAGGACCAGTCACAAGAATTTTGATTCCTGATGACACTTTTTGGTTTATTATTATTTTAATTATGGTTTTAATATAGCATTTCTTTTATGTTTATATACACTACTAGTTTCATTTATGAATAATTGGTTTGCTCTTCCTAAAGCATTTTGAACAGTTTAACTTAGTTTTTGATGACATGGCAGTAAAACACATTTATCTTTTTGTGAAAAATGGGTGTATGTATTGATTTTGAATTGAATGCATGATTGTGATGGAATTTGTGTTCTTTTCATGAGTTTGAGAAAGTGTGTATGTTAGACAAAGAAAGAACAAGAATGTGAATTTGCAATTAGAATTGTTAGTCAGTAGACAGATTGATTGAGAAAGAAAAGCTTGAACCAAAACCGGTGAGAGTGTGAACTTAAACTGTGAGTGAATGACTAGCTGTGAGTAATAATCTTTACATCAATCTCTGAATTTTAGAATGAAATGTATAAACGAGAACATGATGAAGGCCATGATTGTACATACACAAGCCTTTTGACCAAAAAGCTTACCTTGAATGATAATTATATCCTTTGCACCCTTCTTGAGCTGAATGATATTGTCAAAAATTTGAACCCTAAACTTAAATAAGTATCTTCTGATACCTTGCTTAGATTCTAGGAAAGCATATGGTCCAAAGCTAATTTACCCCAAATTTGGGGGAGTGGAACTAATTGGAATGCAAAGAAAGAGAGAAAGCATTAGCACACACAACACACAAGTTGTCTGTTAAAAAAAAAAGAATAAAGAAGAAAAGTGTGTTGATGTAACAAGGTCAAAAGCAAAGGAAAGTGAAAAGCTAGTGAGCAAGCCAATTGTATTAAAAAGACCATTGGGATAAGTCTTGGAGTTGTGCTCTGTTAGAATCTAAACCTTTGAATCCTAGAAAAACCAATGAATTTTTGTAGCCAAGCCTTACTACAAGCCTGAGAAAGTCCTTCTGATTCTGTTTATACATTTCTGACTTTATGGCATGAGATGAAATTCAAAGATTGGACCTCTTGCTAGTTGTTACTAATGAATTGCTTAAACACTTGTGCTTGAGTGAAACAATAGTCGTGAGACTGTAGTTTAAGCTACTTTCCTTGATATCTATCTTATGCCTAACTCCATCTAATTGTTCAGGTTACATTTTATTCTTCTCTTTGGATAACTTCATACCTTGTGAAAGACAAGTGATGAGGGCATTTTACTCCATTCTCTTATCATGCAATCAGTAACTTTTGTTGCATACACCTTTGTACATAGTCACTGCATGTCATTGTCACTTGAGGACAAGTGGGTTGTTCTCTTTTTGCTTGAGGACAAGCAAAACTGTAAATTTGGGAGAGTTGTTAGTCGGTGAAAATGACTAACTTTTGTGTATAAAACTTGTATAAATTGTATCAAACTCTCCCAATTTATGGTTATTTTGTAGTGTTATAAGTATTTTCTGTTAAGTATAGGTAATAAATACTTAGTACTTTCATTTTGTGTGTTTAATAATCATTTTCTCTCAATTTCAGGTTAATTAGGTAAGCTTTGAAAAGTGTTATTTTTCACCTTCTCGCTAAGCCAATATGTTGGCTTAGCGAGCGTCCGCTAAGCACAACACTCATGGGCTAAGCGCGAGGAAGACACTGGAAGAAGATGAGTTGTACAGGTTCTCTAAGCGCACCGCTTCATCTCACTAAGTGCACCACTTCAGTTCATCTGCTAAGCGAGAAAGGCATGCGTTAAGCCAAAATTCACTAATGTACGCTAAGCGGTCCATAAGTGCGCTAAGTGCACGAGCACGAACAAGGCCACCTATTTAAGCCTGAAATCAGTACTCATTGTGTATATAGGCGTTCTATGAAGAACTCGCTAAGCACGCTTACCGCACTAAGCGAGTTCATCCTTTGAGGATGAACACTCATCCTCTTACTAAGCTACCTGTGGCTAAGCGAGGCTGAATCGCTAAGCCAGGTAACTTAGACAATTTTTTGTTGATAGCCGCACGCTAAGCCGAGCTTTCCTGGGCCAAGCACGATTTTTTGCGACACCCGCTAAGCTTAGCGAGCTTAAGCTCCCAACACTTAGTGGAATTTTTGAAGAGTTGGTGCCGCTAAGTGCAACCTTTAAGGAGCTTAGTGCATATCCTTGTGGCAGATGTTTAGCTTAGCGGGCGCTATCCAGCTAAGCCAATTTTGCAGAAGCTAAATTTCTGCAACTTCTGTTAAGCGACTCCACATGTCGCTAAGCGATAGTGTTTTTTTTTTGCAAAGGCCAACTAAGCGGACCATGTCTTGCTAAGCGGCCAGTGTCTTTTTCAGTTTTTGAAATTTGAATAACTTGTGTGTTGATTAATTGTTTGGTTCCTTTGTCTGCAGATGGCTTCCTGAAAGAGAAAGAGTATTAGTACAAGGCCCACATCTCAGTATGACACAAGGAGATTCTCTTCCTTAGATGCTTGGACCAGATACACAAATAATGTTTTGGGAGAAACATTTTACCTGAGAGGAAGGTAGAGCTCTATCACACTGAGCTAGATGACTTTCTGAATTGGAAAGGCGTAATTTCCATAAACACCTCACCAATTTAGTCGATGGGAGCATAGACCTGTCTTTGGTTAAAAAGTTCTATGCAAATTTATACAGTTCTGAGGACCGTCCACCAAAGCAGTCCAGAGTCAGAGGTCATTTGGTGAAGATTGATGCTGATAGACTCAACACATTCCTGGAGACACCTGTGGTATTAGCCGAGGGAGAGACTCTACCCACATACTCCAAATACTGCAGGTTGCCTACGGACTTCAAAGAGATAGAGGCTGCCTTATGCATACCTGGCCGAGGGTTCATCTTCAACTCTGAGGGCTATCCTTGGAAGATTCTCAGGAAGGATTTGACTACACTAGCTCAGGTGTGGAGTGTCCTCTCATACTCCAACTTGGACCCCACATCACATACCTCTGATCTAATAGTGGACAGAGCTAGGTTGATCTTTAGCCTAGTCTCTCACTTGGATATGAACATAGGAGCATTGATCTCTGGCCAGATGACCTCTATAGCCCAGTCTAACACTTCTAGACTTGGGTTCCCTGCTCTGATCACCGCATTATGTAGGCCAGAGGGGTTGTCTCTGACAGCGTTACCTTTGAGCGCCTGAGCCCGGTCATTAACTTGGCCTACATCAGGAAGAACTGTTGGAATCCCGACGATCTAACAGTTTCTATCCGAGGGGCTAGAAGGGCAAGGGCAAGGCCGGCTGAGCTTCCTTCTTCTTCTGCAGCTCCTACTCCAGCATCCACTTCAGCAGCCCCATCTGTCCCAGCTCAGACAGATTCTCAGCATTTTGAAGCCATGCTTTAGACCATTCATCAGGGACAAATCATTTTACTACAAAGTTTACAGGTGGTGGTGCGTCTAGGATCTATTCCTTCAGTTGAGCAGTTCAGGGAAATGGTAGCCTGGCCCAGGACCCAACCTTCTCTTCATATGGAAGATGAAGGTCCCACAGCCCAGGTACCTCAGCATCTGGAGGATGAGTCATCTGAGGCCACCATCCCAGAGCCATTTGATATAGGACAAGAGGTAGAGGAGACACAGGTGAGACAGGTAGCTACTGCCACTCCTGAGCGATCCCTTGAGGCTACTTCAGAGCCTTCTGCACTAGTGGTAAACCTACCCTCACCTCAGCCTGCAGCAGACCCCTCCACTCCTCTTCTAGAGATGCTAGAGGACCCAACTACACCATTCCTAGCTATGGACACTTCTCCTCCAACTACTTCAGTGCTTCATCTAACAGATGAGGAGGATGGTCAGACACAGGACACCCCGGACCAGTCACAGGAATTTTGATTCCTGATGAGACTTTTTGCTTTTTGATTTATTATTATTATAATTTTGGTTTTCGTACAGTGTTTCTTTTATATTTATATACACTTCTAGTTTTATTTATGAATAGTTGGTTTGCTTTTCCTGAAGCATTTTGAGCAGTTTAACTTGTTTTTGATGACATGGCAGTAAAACACTTTTGTCTTTTTGTGAAATGGGTGTATATCTTTATTTTGAATTGAACGCATGATTGTGATGGAATTTGTGTTCTTTTCATGAGTTTGAGCAAGTATGTATGTTAGACAAAGAAAGAACAAGTATCTGAACTTGCAATTAGAATTGTTAGTCAGTAGACAAATTGATTGAGAAAGAAAAGCTTGAACCAAAACCGATGAAAGTGAGAACTTAAACTGTGAGTGAACAACTAGCTGTGAGTAATAATCTTTGTATGAATCTCTGAATTTTAGAATGAAATGTATTAACGAGAACATGATGAAGGCCATGATTGTACATACACCAGCCTTTTGACCAAAAAGCTTACCTGGAATGATAATTATATCATTTGCACCATTTTTGAGCTGAATGATATTGTCAAAAATTTGAACCCTAAACTTAAATAAGTATCTCTAGATACTTAGTTTAGATTCTAGGAGAGCATATAGTTCAAGGCAAGTTTACCCCAAATTTGGGGGAGTGGAACTAATTGGGATGTAAAGAAAGAGAGAAAACATTAGCACACACAACACACAAGTTGTCTGTTAAAAAAAAAAGAAGAGAAGAATAAAGAAGAAAAGTGTGTTGATGTAACATTAGCACACACAACACACAAGTTGTCTGTTAATTAGGCAAGCTTTGAAAAGTGTTGTTTTTCACCTTCTCGCTAAGCCAATCAGCTGGCTTAGCGAGCGTCCGCTAAGCGCAACACTCATGGGCTAAGCGCGAGGAAGACACTAGAAAAAGATGAGTTGTACAGGTTCTCTAAGCGCACCGCTTCATCTCACTAAGTGCACCACTTCAGTTCATCTGCTAAGCGAGAAAGGCATGCGTTAAAGCCTGAAATCAGATTTTAGAAAGAGAGTTTGGACTAAGATTCAGAGCTTTGCATGTCTAGGATTTCTAAAGAGACAAAGGTCCAAGTTCCAAAGAGTTTTGAGAGATTTTTGCTGTCTGAAGATCTGCAGGGACCAGAGCTTGAAGCAGGAGCCGGTTTGAAAGCTTGAGATGAGTTTGTGAGTGATTGTGAGATCCTAGAGGTGAAGGATACATCCTCACCACTTGTATTTTTGCAATCTTTCATCTTGTTCTTCTCTTTATTGTAAAGAAGGCTTCCTAGTATGGAAAGCTAAATCCTCTGTTGGATCTTCCCTGTAGGTACCTGATGTAAATATATTTCTATCTATTTAATGATGTTTTGTGTGTTCTCTGTGCTATCTGCTTTTCACTCCAGTATGCCTTTACCTTGATCAAATAGATGCATGCTTTGTTAGGATCATTCAACAGTGGAAACTGGTCTGACTCTAAAGTCCTTGAGAGTACAGGGCTAAGTTGTCGTACTATCACGAAGAATCGGGGTGCGATAATTTAGTTGTGTATGTGTGTCTTAATGCGGTCCTGGTTGAGTTTAGTCTTACAAGAGGAATCTGTGGAAGATGCTTGATCAGGATTAGGCTAAACTATTGTCATACCCTAATTTCGTCCGGGGACCTTTGCTTGATGACATGCAACTTTTGTTTGGTCCTTGTGAGGTGCTTGGCACCCATCATTAGGCAATTTGTGAAATTCCGGGACATGCCGGAAATCAAAAGAAAATATTGATGCACAATCCGTAAGGTTCCGTGACACACCGGAAATCAAATGGAAGCATCGTTGCACAATTAGTGAGGTTCCATAACATTCCGTAAGTCAAAAAAGGGGATGATTATGTAATCCGCAAGGTTCCGTAACATTACGGAAAGAAAACAAGTATCGTTACGAAATTCGTAAGTTTCTGTAAC
Source organism: Glycine max (assembly GCF_000004515.6). Lineage (NCBI taxonomy): Eukaryota > Viridiplantae > Streptophyta > Magnoliopsida > Fabales > Fabaceae > Glycine > Glycine max. The sequence goes on from NC_038250.2 coordinate 27,641,427, forward strand.
TTTACGAAAAAAGAATCACCAAAAAAAGGCAGGGGGTGTATTTAGTAAAAAATGGGGGTGCAAATAGCAATCAGGCCCACTTGGGCCCTCCAGAAGATTCCTCCAGAAGGCTGTTGCTTCTGGAGGAAGCAACCCTGCTCGCCAGGGCGAGCTGGGTGGCAAGCTTCTCCCCCAATTTTCTATAAATAGGGGGAGAAGTGAAGTAGAAAGGGGTTCAGCCCCTTAGGCACTTCTCTCTTTCGAATTTGCTTTGAAAAATTGTTTCCGTGAAGAAACTCCAAGCCGAGGCGCTTCCGTAACGTTTCCGTGAGTGATTTCGCGAAGGTTTTCGACCGTTCTTCGACGTTCTTCATTCGTTCTTCAACGGGTAAGTACCTCAAACCAAGCTTTTCAATTCATTCTATGTACCCGTGGTGGTCCACATTTGGTTTCATGTATTTTTATTCTCGTTTTCATTTACTTTTTATACCCCCTTTTGACGTGCTTAAGCCATTTATTTAAGTCATTTCTCGCTTAACCTAAAAATAAAATAAATTTCCACCGATCGTTTGAATTGTATCATCCGTTAACTTTGGTTGAAATGAATTCCGACCGATCGGTCGTGCCGCAACCACGTTGGAAATAAAAAAAAGAGGTAAATAATAATAAAAAAAATATCTTTTAGTAAAATAAAACGAAAAATCAATCGAACGTTTTCTCTTTGGGATTTCTCATTCTTAATCGAATTGACTAAGTAACTAAAGTGAAATTAAGGCTAAAATCGACTCGCCTAGTCAAGCTCGTCCACAAAAATAGGATTTTGAAAGTTTATCATTTCTGTTTCTTACTAAGTAAAATGGATCATTTTTAAGGTCCAACGCCTTAAAATGATCACCTTTCAAGTAAAAAAGAATCACTTGATTCACGCATAAGAAAGAACTACGTAGGTCTGTTTTCCTCATCGCAATTGAGGAATATGTAGGAGCAAAGGGAAACACCCTTGTCGACCACAAAAAGAAAAAAATATATAAAAATGATATAAAGGATATAAAGTCATAAAAGGGAATGTAAAAATCAAAGTCATGTTTGCACATTCGATTAAAGGCTATCGTCCCTTGTGACGAACGTGTGGGGTGCTAATACCTTCCCCGCGCGTAAATACAACTCCCAAGCCTTTCATTTAAAAGTTCGTAGATCGCGTCTTTTCCGGTTTTTCCGACGTTTTCCTCAAATAAACGTTGGTGGCGACTCCGCGCGTATTCCTTTCGTGGAACACGCCTCCCGCGAGTCACTCGTCGCCCTCCCGTCGAAGGGTAGGTTGCGACAGTTGGCGACTCCACTGGGGAGATTTTTAGAGAGTTAGGCCATTTAATATTGTGCAATGTTTTATCATGAATTTCTCCTTTGATTGGTTTCCCTTTATTTGTCTTATGTTCTTGTGTATATAAACTCTTTGTTGCTTTTAGTGCATTTTTTAAATGTATACATGAGGTAAATATTTATTCATTTGATGCACACAAACACCAAACACTATTTGCACACACGATGAGTTGAAAAAGGGCCCTATACCCGGGTTCGTGGGAACATAAGGAGCGGAGGTGAATCCGTGATCATGCTAGGTCTCTGACTTGCTTGATTACAGTGAACCCTCATCTAAAGTTTTTCTCTTTGAAAACATATTGTTGCTAGTAGTCCCTACTGCTGCAGTATGTTCTTCGAAGGGGATGATACCTCTAGAAACCATCAAGAGAGATATGACTACCTTGGGGGTTATCACTAAAAGCCTAGTTAGCTTTCTCCCTTATAGGTCCCTTAAATAGGGGCATGGAGCAAACACGCTGCATGCCATTTTTCACACTGCCATGCATAAGTATCATATACCCTTTTGCTTATATTTGTTTGTGAATATTGTCGTACTATGTACATCCCCGTGTTGTGCCTTTCGCATATGCATCATGCGTGGGTTTCGTCTTTGATCCCCTCACTTTAGCAAACCGAAGGAGGGTCCGTGTCGCCTTCTTAAAAACATACGTTGGGTGCCATGCTGCCCAAACGTTGTATCCAAGAAGGAAACAATTTCTCGGGCTCCCGTATTCGTAAATTGCATCTGTGTCATATGCATTTCTTCATGCATTCATCCATTCCACCCATGATAGATGTCGGAGTTTTGATTCGCACTGGATTTTATTTCACTTTAGTAAAACATGGGATCGAGTCAAAAGCCTTCGCTTAAAAAGAGGTTCTATCAAGTCAAAATCAAGAGCTTAGAGGTCACTAGTTTACGAGAGTTGGGGCAATTAATGGGTCAACTTCAACGGCAAGCCTTCTGCAAAGCCTATGGTAAGATTTGGGACCTAGCTAGGGTAGAAGTCTCCATGGAACCGATTGCATCCCTTTCCCAGTATTATGACCAGCCCCTAAGGTGCTTCACATTCGAGGACTTCCAGCTAGTGCCGACTGTGAAAGAGTTTGAAGAAATCCTGGGATGCCCACTGGGAGGAAGGAAGCCATATCTTTTCTCTGGGTTCTATCCCTCCACGACAAGAGTTGCCAAGGTAGTGAAAATCTCAGCACAAGAGTTGAACCAGGTAAAGCAAAATAGGAATGGGGTAGTCGGAGTATCAAGGAAGTGTTTGGAAGAAAGGGCAAAGGCCTTGGAAAATCAAGGCGAATGGGCTTTCTTTTATTGACATCTTGGCGCTTTTGATCTTTGGAGTTGTCCTCTTTCCGAATATGGAAGGGTTAGTGGACCTAGCAGTGATTGACGCTTTCCTCGCCTTTCATCATGGCAAGGAAAGCCCGGTCGTCGCCATTTTGGCCATGTATGACACGTTCGACCGGGGATGTGAAAAGAGCGACGCAAGAATTTTTTGTTGTGCACTGGCTCTCTATGTGTGGCTGGTTTCACACCCTTTTCTCCAAGAAGGTAGGCCCGTCTATCCGCTACAAGGTCACCGCTCGTGCGTCGAAAAAGGAAAGGCGAATTGGGACCAACTCTTGGCTACCATGGAGGGGCGTCTGTTAATTGGTTCCCTCGCTAGAAGGAAGGAAGAATCAGGATTCTATCTTCATACGAAGGATGTCCAAATGTTCCCTTGATGGAACAAGGGGTTTTATTAATTATAATCCCGTCCTCGCCATAAGACAGCTTGGCTACCCCATGAGAGGAGTGCCATCAGACGAAAGCATCACGCCTTTCATCGCACGGGTTTCAGTGACCACAACGCGAGGGTACTCCAAGGAGTTCGCAAGGCATGGGATGCGGCGTGAAGAAAGGACAGAGAGCTTAGGGGAAGCAGTAATGGGATCATCGGCGGCTATCATAAGTGGCTGAGAGTCCGGACACAAGGATTGGATCGGCTCCCAAATCTAAAGACTGTGAGAGACAATGAGGTTAAAGCTTCGGAATAAAGTGATGAGGTACAAGCCCTAAAGGCAAAGCTTGAAAGAGCCCGGGTAGTCAAAGAGAAGTTCAAGTCCATAGCCATCAAAGTCTGAAGAGAGTATGATGAACTAAGGGATGTCAATATGGCCACCAATGAAGCCTTGGAATGAGAAACCAAGAAGGCCCGAAAGGAAGAACACGACCAAAATAAGTTTTGAGGGGCTTTATAGGGCAGCAATAGTGAGCTCAAACTCTGAAGAGGTGAAAGGAATCATCACGGGTCAAAGGCATGATCTGGAAGGACGAGCTAAAGGCTTGCCTTAGGTCGAAAAGAAATTTGTCCCAACAGTTAAAGTGAGACTGAAGGGAATATGTGGGCCATCATCGATGAGTGCAAAGAGAAGCTAAATCTAGCGGCGACTCACGAGCAAAGGCTAAAGGATGAGTACGCCAAGATATCAGCAGAAAGGGAAGCAAGGGAAAGGGTAATTGATTCATTGCACCAAGAGGCAACAATGAGGATGGACCGATTTGCTCTTACTTTGAACAGGAGTCAAGAACTTCCCCGATTGCTAGCCAAGGCCAAAGCAAGGGCGGACACCTACTCCGCCCCCAAGGAGATCCACGGACTTCTCAGCTATTGTCAGCATATGATAGACTTAATGGACCATATGATTAGAAACCGCTAGGAAGTTTGTATTGTCGCTCAGATCTTGACTAGTTATAACTTTTTGAATAAAATGAGTTTATCCCACGTTTTTACTCCAAAAATCAGTGCGAATCAAGTCACTCCCACATTTTATCTCTAGCATGCATTGTATGTTGGTCTCGTCCTTTGTCACGGGAAGCCGGAAGGTCCATATCACCTTCTTAATTGTACACATGGGGCACTGCACCCCCAAATGCGCAAGTAAGAAGAGATAATTTTCCGGGCTCTCGTGTCCGTAAAATGCGTTCATATCATGCATCGCATAAGCATCTCTTCATAACATCATAATGAACATATCGTTCCTGCATTTGTCCGTTATCATATTCCAGCCTCACATTTTGCATGAGTCATGGCATCATCATGCATATGCGTTCAACAAACTTTTTGATCTGCAAAATTGCATACCATTTGTTTTCATGTTTGCTCATCCTTGCGTTTTCCTCTACAAAACAAAAACAAAAAAGGGGAAGCGTGAAACTTCACACTACATTCTTAGTTGCATGTGTTAGGCACCATGAGCCAACCATGTTGGGATCATAAACCTATTTCTAAAAAAAAAAAAAACACACAACAACAAAACAAAATAACTGAACATGGTACCTAATGCATGGTTAACTAGGAAATGGTGTTTCTTCGGGCATCTCGATTTCATAATTACATTTTCCGTGCATAAGCTTAAAGTATGCCCGAGTCATTCATCCCTATGAGATGTTGTTGAAGTATTGGCGATCAGAATTGCCATTCCTTGGATTATAGGGTTGAACCAAGCTCATGCTTTTACAAAAAGGTTCATCAAGTCAAGTTGAAATATGGAAGTAACCGTCTTGCAAAATTGGGGCAAAAGATGAATCGAGTCTGTCGCAACCTACCCTTCGGCGGGAGGGCGACGCGTGACTCGCGGGATGCGTGTTCCACGAAAGGAATACGCGCGGAGTCGCCACCAACGTTTATTTGAGGAAAACGTCGGAAAAACCGGAAAAGACGCGATCTACGAACTTTTTAAGTGAAAGGCTCGGGAGTTGTATTTACGCGCGGGGAAGGTATTAGCACCCCACACGTCCATCACAAGGGACGGCAGCCTTTAATCGAATGTGCAAACATGACTTCGATTTTTACGTTCCCTTTTATGTCCTTATATCCTTTATACCTTTTTTATATTTTTTCCTTTTTGTGGTCGACAAGGGTGTTTCCCTTTGCTCCTACGTATTCCTCAATTTGCGATGAGGAAATCAGACCTACGTAGTTTTTTCTTATCAAGTGATTCTTTTTTACTTAAGTGGTGATCATTTTAAGGCGTTGGACCTTAAAAATGATCCATTTTACTTAGTGAGAAATTGAAATGACAAACTTCAAAAGCCTATTTTTATGGACGAGCTTGACTAGGCGAGTTGATTTTAGCCTTAGTTTCACTTTAGTTATTAATCAATTCGATTAAGAATGAGAAATCCCAAAGAGAAAATGCCCGATTGATTTTCCGCTTTATTTTGTTAAAAGATGTTTTTTTGATTATTATATTATTTTTTACCTCTTTTTTTATTTCCAACGTGGTTACGGCACGACCGAACGGTCGGAATTCATTTTAACAGAAGTTAACGGATAATACAATTCAAACATTCGGTGGAAATTTATTTTATTTTTAAGTTAAGCGAGAAATGACTTAAGTAAAATGGCTTAAGCACGTCAAAAGGGGGTATAAAAAGTAAACAAAACGAGAATAAAAATGCACGAAACACAATGTGGACCACCAAAGGTACATAGAATGAATCGAAAAGCTTGGTTCGAGGTACTTACCCGTTGAAGATCGAAGAACGATGAAGAACGAATGAAGAACGCCGAAGAACGGTTGAAACCTTTGCGAAATTCTTCACAGAAAACGTTACGGAAACGTTTCGGAAGCGCCTCGGCTTAGATTTTCTTCACGGAAACGATTTTTCCAAGCAAATTCGAAAGAGAGAGAAGTGCCTAAGGGGCTGAACCTTTTTCTTCTTCACTTCCTCCCCTATTTATAGCAAAATAGGGGAGGTGGTTGCCGCCCAGCTCGCCCAGGCGAGCCAGGTTGCTTCCTCCAGAAGCAACAGCCTTCTGGAGGAATATTCTGGAGGGCCCAAGTGGGCCTGGGTGCTATTTGCACCCCCATTTTTACTAAGTACACCCCCTCTGCTTTTTTTTGGTGATTCTTTTTTCGTAAAGTTACGGAAACTTACGAATTTCGTAACGATACTTGTTTTCTTTCCGTAATGTTACGGAACCTTGCGGATTACATAATCATCCCCTTTTTGACTTACGGAATGTTACGGAACCTCACTTAATTATGCAACGATGCTTCCATTTGATTTCTGGTGTGTCACGGAAACTTACGGATTGTGCATCAATATTTTTTTTGTTTTCCGGCATGTCCTGGAATTTCACAAATTGCCTAATGATGGGTGCCAAGCACCTTACAAGGACCAAAGAAAAGTCGCATGTCATCAAGCAAAGGTCCCCGGACGAAATTAGGGTTTGACAGTTGCCCCTCTTTACTTGTCTGTTATTGGAGATAAAAGGAAAGTAAAGATAAGACACTAATTTTGTTCCTCTCGTTTTGACGAGAGTCGCGGGTGACCATAAAATCTCCACATGCAACTGACTTGTTGTTCCCGGAATTTCACAAATTGCCTAATGATGGGTGCCAAGCACCTCACAAGGACGAAAGAAAGGTCGCATGTCATCAAGCAAAGGTCCCCGGACGAAATTAGGGTATGACACTAATTTCGTTCCTCTCGGTTGACGAGAGTCGCGGGTGACCATAAAATTTCCGCATGTAAATGACTTGTTCCCGGAGGAACAAAAGGTGCAGAAGACTATGTCAGTATCTGCATGTCATCGGGCCCGCCGCCTCTGGATGACATAAGGGTGCGGATAACCGTAAGGTACCTCCGCGTGTCATCGGGCCCGCCGCCTCTGGATGACACAAGGGTGCAGAATGACCAAATTTTGTCTCTGCGTGTTATCGGGCCCGCCGCCTCTTGATGACAAAAGGGTGCGGATAACCGTAAGGTATCTCCGCGTGTCATCAGGCCCGCCGCCTCTGGATGACACAAGGGTGCAGAATGACCAAATTTTGTCTCTGCGTGTCATCGGGCCCGCCGCCTCTGGATGACAAAAGGGTGCGGATAACCGTAAGGTATCTCCGCGTGTCATCGGGCCCGCCGCCTCTGGATGACACAAGGGTGCAGAATGACCAAATTTTGTCTCTGCATGTCATCGGGCCCGCCGCCTCTGGATGACAAAAGGGTGCGGATAATCGTAAGGTATCTCCGCGTGTCATCGGGCCCGCCGCCTCTGGATGACACAAGGGTGCAGAATGACCAAATTTTGTCTTTGCATGTCATCGGGCCCGCCGCCTCTGGATGACAAAAGGGTGCGGATAACCGTAAGGTATCTCCGCGTGTCATCGGGCCCGCCGCCTCTGGATGACACAAGGGTGCGGATAACCGTAAGGTATCTCCGCGTTTCATCGGGCCCGCCGCCTCTAGATGACACAAGGGTGCGGATAACCGTAAGGTATCTCCGCGTGTCATCGGGCCCGCCGCCTCTAGATGACACAAGGGTGCAGAATGACCAAATTTTGTCTCTGCGTGTCATCGGGCCCGCCGCCTCTGGATGACACAAGGGTGCATGTCACATGACCTCAGGGTCAGTATGACAAAGATTATGGGGAGGCCGACAAAAGCAAGGCTCTTGCTCCTACGTATCCTCCAATGAGGAACTCAGACCTACGTAGTTCTAGATAACTTGTGAGACTTGAAAAAGTCTCCACCAGAAGATGCCTACATCTCCGGAAAGGACGCAGATGACCATATTGGCCTCTGCTTATCAATCACACTCGAGGTGCGGATAACCGTAAGGTGTCTCCGCGGGCTACCAGCTCTTGGGTCATGGTAACAGAAAGCGGTGCGGTCGACAAAAGCGAGGCTTTTGCTCCTACGTATCCTCCAATGAGGAACTCAGACCTACGTATCCTCTATTTTAGTCAACCCAATGTTTCCAAAATATGTTCTTTTATCAATTTGTGCATTCATCCGAGTCCATTTTGGGCGTCCGGGAAAATTTTCACAGCATTCACCCTTCAGGTGTACACACACATTTTCCAAAAATTGGTTATGAGCATGTCGGTTTTTCAAAGAAAAGTTGGAAATCATCTCTTTTCATAAGCATGTCGGTTTTTCAGCAAGACAACTTATTTTTCCTTTTCCATCTTTTTTCTTACTTGCTTTCTTTTTCCTTATTTGCTCTCTTTTTTTCTTACTTGCTCTCTTCTTTTCTCATTTGCTCTCTTTTCCATTTCATTTTTTTTCTTTTCTATTTTTTTTTATTTTTATCATGATTTTTGTTTGTTTTACATATATATTTTTTGGACGATGTTCCTAAACGAAGAACTCTACACGGCTCCAGAATTTCAAACATCATCGATAGTAATGACATACTAACGCAACAATCCAAACAAAAATGTATGCGCTGTACAAATGACAATCGAAACAACAAAAACAAACATTAGTCTCTCAAGTCATAACATATAAATGATAAAAGAAATACGAAAGAAAAACATGAATCTGGGGATCTTCCAGTCATGTATCTCCACTCCCTCCCAAGAAGTCAAGCATATCGGCCATCTCCTCGTCCTCGTGGGCCTCTTCTCCACCGCCGGGAGCTTCTGGGGGTGCCTCTCCTGCTTGGGCCTCAGGCCAATCTCCGGGCCATGCGACCTCTGCCCTGAACTGGTCTGGAGTAGGGCATGAAAAAGAAACGAAGCCCTGGCTCTACATGCTGAGGCTCATCTAGTACAGACAATCATGGGTCTGCACATGTGCCCGGTGGTTGGCTGCGTGCTGGCGAAACAAATGCCGTAAATACTGCTCCATGTCAAATGCCCCAGTCTGGCCAGCCTGATGAGGTGGTGGTGGCGCGCCTGCGGCCTGTGGAGCATCACCCTGAGCCTGTCTCTGGGTACAGTACTTCTCAATAAAAGCCCAGGTGATAGGCGGCCGAATCACCTTGGTAGGTGCAACGGGGACTCCGAACGACTGGCAGAGTCCTGTGATCAGTGCGGGAAATCCCAGGGCCCTGTTGGACTTATCTGGATCCAAAGGGTGCCTGGTAGGCGCCATACCTGCAAAAATATAAATGGCATCAGCGATTAACTGAGCCACATGGACGCTCATCCGCGTCAGGATGGCGTACACCAGCTGACACTTCGGCAGGGGGAGGTCGGAATTATGATCGCTGGGCAGGATGTTGCTGAGGAGCAACGTCATCCATATCTCGGTCAGGATGGTCATGTTGGTGCGCATGATTCGCACTCGTCTCCCTGCAGCAGTCCGGGCAAAATCCTGTCCCGGTATACATAGTAGCTGGGCGATGGCCTCCTCATCGAACCCATCAGACCGGTTCCTCCTCTGGCCATACTCACATTCCTGGCCCTCTTCTAGCACCAACGGATATCCCAGGAGCTGGCTGATAGCATCGGCATCAAACGGGATCCACTGACCCCTTACCCAGGATCTCATGTCACGCACGCCCTCCTCTGTTGGCCAAGCATTGACATAAAACTCAAGGACTATTTCTAGATCGAACTTGGCCATGGGAGTAACCAGTGATGTCCACCGCCGGCGCCCTATTTCCTCCTGGAAATCAGTATACTCGTCGTCCCTGAGCTGGACGCGTCGCTCCCGGAGAAACGACCATCCCTTGATGGCCTCGAAGCGCTGCTGGTGTACAGCGCTCCTAAAGCGGTGACTGTCATACTCCGGAGCGGAACTAGTTCCTTCGGCCGCCTTGTCCTTCCTGGACCTCTTTGAGGCAAGCTTCCTCGGGGCCATTTCTTGCGAGAGCAAACATTTGGAAAGTTAGTTTTACCAAGAATGCTACTCTTAAAACAAAAATGGCATACAACATACAAACATCAATGTAAATTTAGAGTAAACTTATGCACATACTTCTTTACGAACGTTCACTTGCACAAGACATTCTTATAACTAAGAAAAATGCACCCATGTACAATCAAAACACATCCATTACCTAGATTATTTATATGTACTTCCAAGGTGTATTTGCTACCTACATCACATGCACTTCTTTGGCTAAATTTACATACATGCATACTCAAAGCATTTGGGGTACCAAAAATTGCACATGTGCACATTCCGGTATTTCTAATATTTATGCATATACAAACTTTGTGATGAATCTTGGCTATCTACGCAATAAGGTGATACATTTCATGCTTCATTCAAGTGTTTTTGCTACCTAAAGCCGCATGCGAATTCAAGTATATTTCCTTTTGCTGACTAAAATTGTATTCAAATTAAAAGGTATATATATATATATATATATATATATATATATATATATATATATATTGTAATGTATTTTCTTTACATAACATGCAATATGTATATATTTTTTTTGTGAGACATTTTGACTACCCAAAATTTCATGTACGTACACCCTAATATTTTGATACCATATCCAAAGTGTAAATTGCCAAAGGTATTTTGCTACCTATTTTAAGCCTACACATTTATGATGAGCAAAATTCCTAAACATCTAGACGTAGGGAAATTATTGTAGCGTGGCCCATAGCTGATTGCTGGCCAAAAAGGGTAACTTTACCCAATATGCACCTCCTCTTGTGTTCTTTTGCATAAAACTTTGGTTCCTAGGCCTAGGATATATGTGGGGCAATTACTCTAGCCTTTTTTCGGGAATGAATGCATGTCCCAAAAAAAATAGAAAATATGTGCAAACCAAAATGCCCCATGGGTTGTTTCCTTACAAAAGTCACGCGCTAATGCCATTGAGGCATTTCACCGAACACTTGGTGGGCGCGCGTTTAGGTATCAATAGCAAGAGAACGGGGACAATGTGGCATGTCCCATTGTTTCAAAATGCATTATAGGCCTAGGGCCATCCCATACAAACCCCCAATCCAACCCAATCAAGCAAGAAAACAAACCAAAATTGCCCCACATATTTGAGCACATTTCCACACTTTAGAGCACAAAAAGAAGATCAAAATACACCAATGAAAAGCTAGAAAGCTTAGGGATGGAATACTTACTTGTTGGTGATGAACAACAGCGCGAAACGGAATCAAACAATGCGAAAAATGATGACCCTAGGGCTGCAAGCTCGTAAATCCCGTGGGTATGGCTTTTGAAAGGGGGAAAAAGAAGTTTTTGAATGCAAAAACGTTCCCCCTTTCGTCATTCTTATATTTTAGTGCAGGGGTGGCTCGCCCAGGCAAGCTAACCTGCATTTTTTTTTTTGAGGGGAACATTAACCATGTCCCCTCCTTTCTCATGGATTAGCGTCTTGCCTAACTTGAACTTACTTAGGTTAGAATTAGGCGTTGATTACTTATTTTTACTTTTTAAAACAAACAAATAGTAAAAGAAAACTGCGAATACAAAGGATACGGGGCTGCCTTGCAACGACGTTCTCTGCTTGTCTAGCGCAGAGAAAAGGCAACAATCAGTCGATCGTGACCCTATCCCCACTTGCATCCATTTCTAAGTACCTGCAAGTAATAAACAACCAGGTATGGCCAATCTTGACCGCGTCGTTGTCTTACCTTGATTGGTTTCTGCTGTCCATGTTTTGTCCTCACCCCAGAAGGTAGCTCAAGACGATCCTGCCCCCGTTTTACCACAACAATATGCATGCGTATGCGTATGCATGAATGTTTTCAAAGGCAGTAAATTTAGTGAAAGTTGGTTTAGGTCCAATTTTAATTAAGCGCTTGGGGCATCCCATGAACTGAGCGGAAGGGCTCAGGTGATCACAAATCAACGCAAGGTTTGAAACCAACGTGAGGACTAAGGCCTCGAATCCACATTCATTTCTTTGAAAAGATTGTAACAAGAGATACAACAGACGGGAAATCCCTGGGGGGAAATCCAGAAAACACATAAAGATAAAGAACATGCAGCGACATCCTTAATTGCCCCGGATCCTAAGCGTAATATCGCTTGACGACATCAGAATTCACGGGTGAAGGTAGCTCTTCGCCATCCATGTTGGTAAGCACCAGGACTCCTCCGGAAAAAGCCCTCTTCACAACAAAAGGCCCTTCGTAGTTCGGGGCCCATTTCCCTCGATTGTCCTTGACAGCATGGGACATTTTCTTTAGCACAAGGTCTCCCTCATGGAACTTGCGCAAGCGTACTTTCTTGTCGAATGCACTCTTCATTCTTTGCTGGTACACGCGCCCATGACTCATGGCCGTTAAGCGCTTACCCTCAATGAGGTTGAGCTGGTCATAGCGCGTTTGAGCCCACTCTGATTCCTTTAATCCGGATTCTGCCATGATCCTTAATGATGGGACTTCCACCTCAAACGGTAACACAGCCTCCATCCCATATACCAATGAGAACGGCGTTGCCCCAGTTGACGTTCGCACTGAAGTTCGGTAACTATGTAACACGAATGGGAGCATTTCGTGCCAATCCTTGTATGACACGGTCATCTTTTGGATAATCTTTTTTATATTCTTATTGGCCGCTTCCACGGCTCCATTCATCTTTGGCCGGTAGGGTGTGGAATTGTGATGTTGGATTTTAAACTCCTCGCACATTTCCCCATCATCTTGTTATTCAGGTTGGTGCCGTTGTCCGTGATAATCTTCCTTGGCAAACCATATCGGCAGATGATCTCTTTCTTAATGAACCTGACCACTACACCCCTCGTGACACTGGTATAGGAAGCCGCCTCGACCCACTTGGTGAAATAATCTATCGCTACGAGGATGAAGCGATGACCATTCGAGGCCTTGGGCTCAATGGCCCCGATGACATCTATTCCCCACATGGAGAAAGGCCAAGGGGCGGACATGACATTCAGAGGATGTGGTGGGGCATTGACATTATCTGCGAACGCTTGACATTTGTGGCATTTCCTCACATGGACACAACAATCACTTTCCATGGTAAGCCAGTAATAACCTGCTCTTAGGATCTTCCTGGCCATAGCATTCCCATTGGCGTGTGTTCCAAACGAGCCCTCATGGACTTCCTCGATCATGTGATTTGCCTCCCTGGCATCCACACACCGCAGGAGTGTCATGTCGTGATTTCTCTTATACAGTATGCTTCCACTCATGAAGAAACCGGCTGCCAACCTTCTCAATGTCCTCTTATCATTGTTGGCAATCTCTGGCGGGTATTCTTTGCTTACGACATATCGCTTGATGTCGAAATACCAAGGCTTTCTGTCCCGTTCCTCTTCTACTTGGCAACAATGCACGGGTTTGCCATGACACCAAAATTCAATGTAGGGTAGATCCCCGTGCGGCGTTAGCTGGAACATAGACGCCAAAGTAGCAAGTGCATCCGCCATTTGATTTTCCTCGCGGGGAACATGATGGAAGGAGATCTCATCGAAGGTCTTAGCCAATTCCTTGATATAGGCTTTGTAGGGTATCAGCTTGGGATCTCTAGTTTTCCATTCCTCTCTCAGCTGATGGATTACCAATGCCGAGTCGCCGTACACCTTGAGTAGTTTGACATTGGAGTCAATCGCTGCCTGGACGGCTAGGGCACATGCTTCATATTCGGCCATGTTGTTGGTGCAGTCGAATCCTAGCCTGGCTGTGAAGGGTACACATTGATTGTCCGGAGAGACCAATACTGCCCCAACGCCATGACCTAGAATGTTTGACGCTCCGTCAAACCATACAGTCCATTTGTCCCGATCTTCGTCCAATTTTTCCTCAAACAAGACCATGATGTCCTCATCCGGGAATTCAGGATGCATGGGCTGATAGTCGTTAAGAGGCTGTTGAGCCAAATAATCTGCTAAGGCGCTTCCTTTTATCGCCTTTTGGGTGACGTAGACTATATCAAATTCGGATAGCAGGACTTGCCACCGGGCGATTCGTCCCGTGAGAGCTGGCTTTTCGAAGATGTACTTAACCGGGTCCATCTTGGATATCAACCAGGTAGTATGGCTCAGCATGTACTGCCTTAGGCGATGGGATGCCCATACTAAAGCATAACACGTTCTTTCGAGCAACGATTAATTCATTTCACAGGTCGTGAACTTCTTACTCAGGTAGTAAACAGCACGCTCTTTCTTTCCGGATTCGTCATGTTGCCCCAGCATACACCCCATTGACTCGTCCAAGATTGATATTACTTAAGCCTTTCGAACAACTTCTGCAGGTTGACAAGGTGTTCTTCCTCGGATTTAGATTTAGCAATTATGTCGTCCACGTAGACCTCGATCTCTTGATGCATCATATCATGTAACAAAGCTACCATGGCCCGTTGATAAGTTGCCCCGGCATTCTTGAGTCCAAAGGACATCACCTTGTAATAGAACGTCCCCCACAGGGTGATGAAAGTAGTCTTTTCCATATCCTCGGGCGCCATCTTTATCTGATTGTAACCAGAGAAACCGTCCATGAAGGAAAATAAAGCGAAATTGGCCGTGTTATCTACGAGGATATCGATGTGTGGTAAAGGAAAATTGTCCTTGGGACTGGCCCGATTCAGGTCCCGATAATCCACACACATTCGTACTTTCCCATCTTTCTTAGGGACCGGTACGATGTTGGCAACCCATTCTGGATACCGAGCGACGGCCAGAAATCCAGCGTCAAATTGCTTCTTCACTTCTTCTTTTATCTTTAAGGATGTTTCGGGCTTCATCCTTCTTAGTTTCTGTTTTACCGGGGAACACTCGGGATTTAGAGGTAATCGGTGTTGTACAATGTCAGAACTCAAACCAGGCATATCTTGGTATGACCAAGCAAAGATGTCTTGGTAGTCTTTTAGCAGGATTATTAATTCTTCACGGATAGGTGCGGTAATACCTGTACCTATCTTTACTTCCCTTTTTCCACTGCCAATTCCTAAGTCTACCAGCTCTGTTCCTTCTTGATGAGGCCCCATTTCTTGGTCCTCATGGGCGACCATTCTTTCTAATCTTGGGGGAAGTCCCACATCCTCATTTCCTTCATCTTCCATTTGACTCATTTCTTGCTCGAAGTCGATAGGCGGGTCCCAGGTATTAGTACCTTCAGGAGACTCGTCATCGGATCTGCCATTTCAGAAAAAGAAGTAAACATGCAAATGAATGAGAATGGGTAGAGACGTAGGAACAGATGAAGAAAGATCTTTGTATTATAAATTCAAAAACAAAAGACACAAAGCCTTAACAAAAGGAAAAAACTCTAAAGCCTAGGCCCAACTATAGAGCTTTTAAAACCTTAAAGGTTTACATTATGCTCGTTGCGTAAATGCCGGGGCGTTCCTCCACTCGCCAATTTCCCAGCTGGAAATCAGGAGGGCATGGTCGTACCAAATCCAATGTACTCGGAACATCATCTTCGCATATCGCGACCACTTGACCTTTGTCTCCCTGACCCGCGCTTATAAAGCTTCTACTTATGTGGCAGGGCGGGCTTCCTTCACTTTCTTGTCTCCAACGCGAGGTTTGACCACTGCTCTTCCTTCCCGCGATGCTTCTGTTCATATCCGCCTGAGTGGGCTTATAGCCTAAACCATACTTCCCACGATTTCCTTTGACGTTTATCAGGCTAGTTATGCCGTCGTTGTCCTTGCCTAAACCCATTCCGGGTTCGTAACCGTTCCCTAACATAACTCGGGCCATCATTACTGCTGCATCCGACAGACAAGGCTGCCCAGAGAAGGAGTCCACGGAGGAAATGCTGACCACCTCAAAAGACTGGAAAGCGGTTTCTAACGATTCTTCTGCGGCTTCCACATAGGCATAGAGGATGGGCAGCTCTCCAAGATGTCTTTCTCGCCTGACACGATGACCAAGTGCCCCTCCACTACGAATTTCAACTTTTGGTGGAGTGTAGAGGGCATAACTCCCACTGAGTGGATCCACGGGCGCCCCAACAGACAGCTGTAGGGGGGGTTAATATCCATTATTTGGAAGGTGACTTGACAGGTGTGAGGGCCTATTTGTACTGGGAGATCGATCTCTCCCCTAACCTCTCGGCGAGTGCCGTCGAAGGCACGAACCACCATTGAACTCGGCTTTAAGTGGGAAGCATTGAATGGTAATTTCTCCAAAGTTCTCTTAGGCATCACGTTTAAACTGGAACCATTATCGATGAGCACCTTGGCTACGATATGGTCCATACACTTGACTGATACGTGTAAAGCCTTATTATGCCCTCTCCCCTCGGCGGGGATTTCTTCTTCGGCGAAGGCAAGATAGTTGTTGGCAGTGAAATTGCTGACCAGCCCTCTGAAACCTTCTACCGAGATATCTTGGGCCACATGGGCCTCGTTCAGAACTTTTACTAGCAGAGCCCGATGAGGCTCGGAGCTCATAAGTAACTCCAACAGCGAGACCCTGGCCGGGGTTTTGTTGAGCTGTTCGATAACCTTGAATTCGCTCTGCTGAATTATCCGGAGGAACTCGCTGGCTTCCTCTAGCGACACCTCCTTTTTACCCTCCTTTTTCTCTGGGGGGCCCTTTGCCGGAATATCTTTATTCGAAGCGTGGGGTGCTTCGCCATCTTGTTCCTCCACCACTTTTCCTTTTCCCTTGACGTCCGCGGGTTGGACTGGTAGGTCCGGAGGCGCGAACACACGACCACTACGGGTCACACCACTCAGTCCCGTGATATTTGTTACTTTAGCTGACAACGAGCTGACGTCAGTGGCTTCTTCTTCCTTCTCCCTCGGAGGTGTATATCTCCATGGGACTGCGTGGCTATTTTCGTACGGGAAAGGAACAGGTTTGGCTACTAAGGGGTGTCCGGGCTTTTGCGAAGCTGCACTTTTAGTGAAGTATATCACCAAGGGTTTGGGCTTCGCAACACTGCTCCCATCCGTGGACTGCATGCATATATGCTGCTCTTCTTTTCCTTCACTGCCGACTTCCAGTCGACCATGATCTATCATCCGCTGTAACAATTCCTCTACTCCCAAACACGTCTCCATGTCATGCAGTTCGCCGGAATGCAGCAAACAGGAGTCCTCCTTACACCCACTATGGGGAATCACACCTCCCTTTTGTAGGGCCTCAAAGATAAACCTCCTAGGGGTTGCCACATCCCTTAAAGGTTTAGACCTGTGCGGCCTATCGGACTCAACGGCATTAACCGCTCCCCCTCCATGATTGGCGAGCGGGTTGGTTCTCACATTGGGCCGATCCTCTTGGAAAGTCAGCCATCCAGCACCCATTAAATGTTGGACCTTGTATTTAAGGGCCAAGCATTTTTCAACGGAATGCCCCGGGACACCCCCATGGTACTTGCAAGTTGCGTTAGGGTCATACCACTTCGGGAAAGGGGGTTCGAGGACCCTTCCGGGAGTTACCACGGCCAAATGATTGGCGATGAGGGATGGAAAAAGGTCTTCGTACGTCATTGGGAGTGGGGTGAATTCCGGAAATGGCCTCGGAGGGAAATTCCTTGTCGTGTTGGAATTACCGGCCGGGCGAGTCGTGTTCGGAGTTAGAACTTGGGGAGCTTCCCTCTGGGTGGGTGCCTTAGGCTGCATGGGTGTTGAACTAGAGACGTTTCCGGTATGAGCTGAGAAGCTCGGGTGATGTTGCGCGTACTGATGGGTACCATGAGGTGTTTGCTGGGGTTTGACCCACGTGGGTGTTGAAGAGACGGCATGGGCATCTCCTTCCTTCCTTTTTGCCCCCGTTGTCCCGATTCTTTTGGCATTCGCACTCGTGGAGGAAACGTAATCAAACTTTCCTCTTTTCAATTCTACCTCGATTCTTTCCCTGGCGAATACTAGGTCCGCAAAGCTGGACAGCATATAACCTACTAGCTTCTCATAGTAGAACACCGGCAGAGTGTCTACCATCATGGTGATCATCTCTCTCTCAACCATGGGAGGAGCTACTTGTGCCGCCAAATCTCTCCACCGCTGCGCGTATTCTTTAAGGGTTTCGCCCTCTTTCTTGAACATATTCTGCAATTGAGTGCGGTTGGGAGCCATATCGGAATTGTACTGATACTGCCTTAGGAAGGCAGTAATCAGATCCTTCCAAGTACGGATATGGGAAGCTTCCAAATTAGTGTACCACACTACCGCGGCTCCGGCCAAGCTATCTTGAAAGAAGTGTATTAATAGCTTCTCATCCTTAGAGTGGGCGCCCATCTTACGGCAGTACATCTTGAGATGGTTTTTGGGACAAGTCGTCCCTTTATACTTGTCGAAGTCCGGCACTTTGAACTTGGGGGGAATAACAACATCGGGTACTAAGCAAAGATCCGTCATGTCTGCGAACGGATAGTCCCCAAATCCTTCCACGGCCCTCAATCTTTCCTCAAGGAGATCGAGCTTCCTCCTTTCTTCAGTTGCCGGGGACGGTCCTTCCGTGGACAAGACTATTGGTTGTGTTGCGATGTTGGGCTGAGGCAACGTGTTGGGTGCCGCATAAACACTGAGACAAGCTTCTTTTGGACCTTGAACAAGCAACTAACTCCTCTTTCAGAACCATGCTATGTGCTCGCGACTGGTCCCTCTCTTCCCTTCGCAGCTTGAGTTCACTATTGCTACCCCATAGAGCTCCGCGAAATTTATTCCGGCCATACTCTTCCTTGCGAGCCCTCTTGGTCTCTTGTTCAAGGGCTCTTGCGGTAATTGCATTCTCTTCCCGTAACCCGGCACACTCCTTCCGAATGTGTGTAGCGGCCAACTTGAACTTCTCCTTGGCAAGTTTCGCCTTTCCTAACTTGCTTTTGAGAGCTTGGACTTCTTCGTCCTCTTCCGGTGCTTCAAAACTCTCTTCGCTGACGACTTTTAACTTGGCGAGCCAATCTAAACCTCGTATATGAACTTTCAGCCATTCGTGGTACCCACCAATGATGCCATTACGAATGCCACTAAGCTCTTGATCTTTACTTAACGGGGTTTCCCATGCCTTATGGATTCTTTGTATAGCCTTGAAATTTTGTGCGCTGAAATCCCTTACAAGCAAAGGAGACTTGCTTTCTTCCGTCGGTGCTCCCCTCATGGGGTACCCTAGTTGTCTTATAGCGAGCGCGGGATTGTAGTTAATACAACCCCTCGTTCCTACCAGCGGAATGTTTGGGTATCCTCCACATGAGAAAAGGACTCCTTCTTTTCCTTCCTTCCATCGGGGGAACCAACTGATTGTTCTACCTCCTATCCCAGCCAAAAGCTGGTCCCAATCTATTCTCCTCTTTTCAGTACACGAGCGATGGCTCAGGAGCGGACATGGATGCCTTGTGTCTTGTTGGAACAAGTGCGAAACCAACCAAACACAGAGGGCGGGCAAGCAACAGATGATCCGTGCGCTACTCTTTTCGCATCTTCGGTTAAATGTGTCAAACAAATCCGCCAAGACAGCTACCACCGGACTTTCCTTGCTATGGTGGTATGCAAGGAAAGCGACGATTGCTGCTAGGTCCACCAAACCATCCACGTTTGGAAAGAGGACGATCCCAAAAATTAGCAAAGCTAACACATCTATAAACGGGACCCAATCTCCTTGATTGGCCATACCCCTCACCTTGTCTTCTAGGTACCCCCGTGGTAGGCCCGCTATGCCGTTCCGAGTCTGTTTTATGCGGTCCAAACCTCTTGCTGAATCCTTGACCACAGTTGCAATTCTGCTCAAAGAGGGGAGACACCCGGATGAAAGATATGGTTTTCTTCCCCCGAGAGGACATCCTAGAATTTCCTCAAATTCTTCAATGGTTGGTACTAATTGGAAGTCTCCGAATGTGAAGCATCTCAATGGCTGGTCGTAGTATTGGGTGAGTGATGCAATGGCTTCTATGGATACCTCTGCTAAGGTCAACTCTAAGATCTTTCCGTAAGTCTTGCGGAAAGCTTGCATTTGGAGAGGTTCCATCAACCGCCCTAATTCCTTGATGCTGGTGGTATCTAAGCTTTTAACCTTGACTTGGTAAAACCTCTTGCCGGTTTGATTTGTTCCCATGCTTACTAAGGTGAGACAAAAAGCTGGTGCAAATCAAAACTCCGATACCTCATGAATGGAATGGATGAATGCATGAAGGAATGCATATGACACAGATGTAACCTAGGAATGCGGGGGCCCGAGGAATTGTCTCCTTCTTAGATACAACGTCTAGGGGTAGCAAAGTGCCCCAACGTACGTTTTTAAGATGGCGACACGGACCCTCCGTTGGTTTGTTTACAGAGGGGATCAAGACAGAACCCATATGTGATGCATATGCAAAAGACGCAATGCGGGAATGTACATAGTATGACAATATTCACTGATCATAAGCAAAAGGGTATATGATACTTATGCATGGCAGTGTGAAAAATGGCACGCAGCGTGTTTGCTCCGTGCCCCTATTTAAGGGACCTATAAGGGAGAGAACTAACTAGGCATTTAGCGATAACCCCCCTAAGGTAGTCATATCTCTCTTGATGGTTTCTAGAGGTATTATCCTCTTTGAAGAACATATTATAGCAGTAGGGACTACTAGCAACAATAAGTTTTCAAAGAGAAAAGCTCTAGATGAGGGTTCACTGTAATCAAGCAAGTCGGAGACCTAGCATGATCACAGATTCACCTCCACTCCTTATGTTCCCATGAACCCGGGTATAAGGCCCTTTTTCACTCACAATGTGTGCAAATAGTGTTGGTGTTTGTGTGCATCAAATGAATAAATATTTACCTCATGCATACATTTTAAAATGCACTAAAAGCAATAAAGAGTTTATACACACAAGAACATAATGAAGGGAAACTAACAAAGGGATAAGTCATGGTAAAACATTGCACAAAATTAAATGGCCTAACTCTCTAAAAACTGTCCCCAGTGGAGTCGCCAACTGTCGCAACCTACCCTTCGGCGGGAGGGCGACGCGTGACTCGCGGGATGCATGTTCCACGAAAGGAATACGTGCGGAGTCGCCACCAACGTTTATTTGAGGAAAACGTCGGAAAAACCGGAAAAGACGCGATCTACGAACTTTTTAAGTGAAAGGCTCGGGAGTTGTATTTACGCGCGGGGAAGGTATTAGCACCCCACACGTCCGTCACAAGGGACGACAGCCTTTAATCGAATGTGCAAACATGACTTTGATTTTTACGTTCCCTTTTATGTCCTTATATCCTTTATACCTTTTTTATATTTTTTCCTTTTTGTGGTCGACAAGGGTGTTTCCCTTTGCTCCTACGTATTCCTCAATTTGCGATGAGGAAATCAGACCTACGTAGTTCTTTCTTATCAAGTGATTCTTTTTTACTTAAGTGGTGATCATTTTAAGGCGTTGGACCTTAAAAATGATCCATTTTACTTAGTGAGAAATTGAAATGACAAACTTCAAAAGCCTATTTTTATGGACGAGCTTGACTAGGCGAGTTGATTTTAGCCTTAGTTTCACTTTAGTTATTAATCAATTCGATTAAGAATGAGAAATCCCAAAGAGAAAACGCCCGATTGATTTTCCGCTTTATTTTGCTAAAAGATGTTTTTTTGATTATTATATTATTTTTTACCTCTTTTTTGATTTCCAACGTGGTTACGGCACGACCGAACGGTCGGAATTCATTTTAACCGAAGTTAACGGATAATACAATTCAAACGTTCGGTGGAAATTTATTTTATTTTTAAGTTAAGCGAGAAATGACTTAAGTAAAATGGCTTAAGCACGTCAAAAGGGGGTATAAAAAGTAAACAAAACGAGAATAAAAATGCACGAAACACAATGTGCACCACCAAAGGTACATAGAATGAATCGAAAAGCTTGGTTCGAGGTACTTACCCGTTGAAGATCGAAGAACGATGAAGAACGAATGAAGAACGTCGAAGAACGGTTGAAACCTTTGCGAAATTCTTCACGGAAAACGTTACGGAAGCGCCTCGGCTTAGATTTTCTTCACGGAAACGATTTTTCCAAGCAAATTCGAAAGAGAGAGAAGTGCCTAAGGGGCTGAACCCTTTTCTTCTTCACTTCCTCCCCTATTTATAGCAAAATAGGGGAGGTGGTTGCCGCCCAGCTCGCCCAGGCGAGCCAGGTTGCTTCCTCCAGAAGCAACAGCCTTCTGGAGGAATATTCTGGAGGGCCCAAGTGGGCCTGGGTGCTATTTGCACCCCCATTTTTACTAAGTACACCCCCCTCTGCTTTTTTTTGGTGATTCTTTTTTCGTAAAGTTACGGAAACTTACGAATTTCGTAACGATACTTGTTTTCTTTCCGTAATGTTACGGAACCTTGCGGATTACATAATCATCCCCTTTTTGACTTACGGAATGTTACTGAACCTCACTTAATTATGCAACGATGCTTCCATTTGATTTCCGGTGTGTCACGGAAACTTACGGATTGTGCATCAATATTTTTTTGGTTTTCCGGCATGTCCTGGAATTTCACAAATTGCCTAATGATGGGTGCCAAGCACCTTACAAGGACCAAAGAAAAGTCTCATGTCATCAAGCAAAGGTCCCCGGACGAAATTAGGGTATGACAGAGTCACATCACTGCTTCGTCTACTGCCAAACATATTTAGGATTGTTGATGTCCCTGTTACTTCCAGTTTCACCTTGACAAAGATGTCATGGACCATGTTGAAAATCTAAATTGATTCAACCCCATATCCTGCGTAAAAATTCGCAATACTTCAACTGTACATCATTCGCATACATCCATGCTTTTCATTGGTTGCATTGCTCATTGCATTCTTTCCTTGAAAAAGAAAATAAAAATAAATAAATAAATAAAATAAAATAAAAATGAACTTAATCGTTATTATCAAAAAAGAAAAAAAACACGCTTTACGGCGCCCCTACCAAACCCTTGCTAGAGCTAGAGTAATGGGTGAAGTAGAGAAGGTGCAAGAGCAGATGAAGGCTGACATGGAGGCCATGAAAGAGCAAATGGCCACAATGATGGAGGCCATAATAAGCATGAAAAAGATAAGGGAAGTCGATATGGTTGCAGTTGCCGCTACCAACGCTGTTGCTAAGGTGAACCCGATGCCCCCATCTGGCCTCAACCAAATGAATCATCCAACCTCAAATATGGTAGGCAAAGATTTGGGAAGTACGGATGACCCCATGATGTGCAAATTCAAAACAAGCACGCCTTCCCGCCATATGGCTTGCCTCCCAAACTATACACCACCCAATGTGGCGTACATTCCCAATGAGGATGTCAATAACTCCACTCCCATACTCATTAAGAGCCAACAACCTCAATCTGATCATGCACATGTCTCTCGACCCATGGAGGAGACACATGAAATTCCCCACCACAATCTAGCTGACTTCGAGCCTTGGCTCGGATATGCCACTGAAGGGCAAGCAGTTGGTGGTATACCCTTTGAAAACACTTTGGAGGGCCCTCAGTTTCGCCCACAACCAAACCCATTGCATTTTGCGGTGGGAAGAGCCCCTCCTGCTATGGCCAAAAAGGGAAAGGCGGATCATCTAGAGGAAAGGCTCAGGGCCATTGAAGGAGGTGAAGATTATTCCTTTGCTAACCTAGAAGAGTTGTTCCTAGTACCCAATATCATCACCCCTCCCAAGTTCAAGGTGCTGGACTTTGACAAGTACAAGGGGACTACTTGTCGCAAGAACCATCTAAAGATGTATTGTCAGAAGATGGGGGAATACGCAAAAGATGAGGAATTGCTGATACATTCCTTCCAAGAAAGTCTTACTGGGGTAGCTGTTACCTGGTACACTAACTTGGAATCTTCCCGAGTCCATTCTTGGAAGGACCTAATGGTTGCCTTTGTTAGGCAGTATCAGTACAATTTTGATATGGTTCCGGATAGGATGCAACTATAGAACATTTGCAAAAAGGGGGACGGATCTTTCAAAGAACACGCCCAAAAGGTGGAGGGATCTGGCGGCCCAGGTGGTACCCCCAATGATGGAAAGGGAGACGATGATCGTGATGGTAGACACATTATCGATACTCTACTATGAAAAGATGGTGGGCTACGCACCCTCAAAGCTTTGCGGATTTGGTCTTCGCCAGTGAAAGGATCGAAGTGGATCTGAAAAGAGGCAAATTTGATCATCCTACTAGGACGACTGAGAAAACTGGGGCAAATGAAGAGGGTGAGAAAGAGGGAGATACCCATGCTGTGACTGCCATTCCTATACGGCCAAGTTTCCCACCAACCCAACAATGTCATTACTCAGCCAATAACAAACCTCCTCCTTACCCACCACCCAGTTATCCACAAAGGCCATCCCTAAATCAACCACAAAGCCTATCTACCGCACTTCCAATGACGAAGACCACCTTTAGCACAAACCAAAAACACCAACAAAAAGGAATTTTGCAGTGAGAAAGCCTGTAGAATTCACCCCAATTCCGGTGTGTTATGTTGACTTGCTCCCATGTCTACTTGATAATTCAATGGTAGCCATAACCCCAACCAAGGTTCATCAACCTCCATTTCTCCGAGAATACGACTCGAACGCAACGTGTGCTTGTCACGGAGAAGCCCCGGGGCGTTCCATTGAGCATTGTAGGGCTCTGAAGCGTAAGGTGCAAGGTCTAATTGATGCGGGCTGGCTGAAATTTGAGGAGAATCGCTTGTTGAATCCTAACATTGACAAGCAACACCATACATGGGGCAATTCTGGAAGCTGTTGTTATGACTCATCAGGATTTTCAAGTTTATGCCATTATTATAAACCACAGTTACAATGCTAAATGATATGGATAAAATGGACATCCTTGTCTCTCTCATCCTCTCACAAACACATCTTTGCTTATTCAACTTCCACCGGAATGTGAGTGTAAGCCATTGGTCTGTTTGCTCAAGCAACCTACGCTCCTGAGTGTTGACTTCCAAGACCGTTCAATCAGAGATTACTCATCTTGCACGTTGGTGGGGGTGTCGTAAAACGACGAGTAAAGTAAAAAAAAAAAAGAAGAGGGGGCATTTGATTGACTGTGTTTTCAAGTAAAAATATAGACGTTCATGTGACTTCATTTTATCATTCCGGAAAGTTTGTCTTCTTAGAGAAGCGAGTTGTCAAGAATAGGATGTTGGACAAATGGCCTCAGTTATCTTAAGAAAGGGGGGTTGAATTAAGATGCAAAGACTATTCCCAAATTGAACTGTCACTCTTTCTTTTTGGATTAACAATGCACCCTTAACATGAATTACTCAAAAGACAATTCAAAATAAACTTCTTTAAAGCAAAAGATAAATA
Organism: Glycine max; assembly: GCF_000004515.6. Taxonomy (NCBI): domain Eukaryota; kingdom Viridiplantae; phylum Streptophyta; class Magnoliopsida; order Fabales; family Fabaceae; genus Glycine; species Glycine max. The sequence continues at coordinate 27,666,662 of NC_038250.2, forward strand.
GCAATAAATAAAAGAAGTTTAAAGGAAGAGAGGAATGCAAACTTGATTTATATTGGTTCGGCCACTTCCTGTGCCTACGTCCAGTCCTCAAGCAACCCACTTGAGATTTTCCACACTCTTTGTAAAACTCCTTTTACAAAGTCTGAACCACACAGGGACAACCCTTCCCTTGTGTTCAAGAATCCTCTACAACAAGAGACTTTCAGTCTCTTAATCCCTTTTCAGAAGTAAGAAGAAGAGAAGAAGAAATCTCTCTTAAAAGGGATAGATTGTACAATGAAGACCAATCAAAATTCCTTATTGAATATGCAAGTGGTTGACCAAGGAATCCTTTTGAGAGGATAAGACAGTTCAGTTCAGAAAAACTCTTAATCCTTTTGAGAGGATAAGACAGTTCAGTTCAGAAAAACTCTTAATCTTTTGAGAGGATAAATTTTTGGGCAATGAAAACTCTCTTTAAATTCGTGTTTCCAAGTCACCTTTGATGGCCATTCATAAACCATTTGAATAGATGTGACTCTTGGAAATTATTTTCTGAAAATCTCCTCTGGTAATCGATTACAAGACTTGTGTAATCGATCACAGGCTTTAAAATTTGAATAAATTGCTGGTAATCAATTACCATCCATGTGTAATCGATTAAACATTATAAATTTTGAATTCAAATTTCTAGTGACTATTATAAACATTTTCAGCTGCTAGTAATTGATTACCAGAGAGTAAATCTCAATTTAAAATGATTTAGATAGAATTCTTTGGCCAAACCTTTTGCTTTTTCAATTTGGAAACTTCTTCCTAAGATTCTAGAGATCAACTTGATCATATATCTTGATTTTCTTGGATTCTTGTCTTGAATAAAACTTGGAAGCACTTGATCCTTTGGCATCATCAAAACATCAAAACATCTTGCTTCTACATAGGAGTCATTTGACGTAATCCATCAAAAAATCCTTCAACTATTTCTCTTCCTTGGAAAAATTCTTTTTGCAAGAATCAACTGCTTCTTTCATTCTTCCTCACTACGAGGCTATGAAAACAAGACAACGATTGGTACCTCAAAGCCTTACACTGGGGCAAAGAGGGGCACCGTGCATGAGCCTCAAGTGAGCATAGGGGCCGATCAAAAGTTCTCACCCATCGATGTTTTCAACAAAAAAAAAAGACAAACCCTAGGATTTCAATGGATTGATTAAACATCAAACGACTCCATTGCCGTCACTGGAAAATGGTCAAATGACTAAATCAAACAGAACACACACTCTGAGGGAGTTCTCGGAGAGATTTGCAAAAGATAGGATAAGGTTGCATGGACTATCACCTCTTTCAAAAGGACAGTCAATTTGTGTTTTCCAAAAAAAAAAATTAAATCAAAATCAAAATCACAAAATAGGGAAAGAATGTAATGAACATTGTACAACTTTCCATTGCATTGCATTGTTTCATATGAAGTCCGCATTTAGCAAATTTCACCACAAAGGTTGCATGCATCTGCATCCCTAAAAAATCATGTTAACTGCATACATTTCCTACATCTAATGTCCAAATCTTGTGGATTTGGGATGACCGGCCCTCTCGATGAGTCGATCTCTTGCTTTCTCATAAGGGTGGACCCTTGGGTACTTGTACCTATAGCCTTTAGAGGACTACACGTCCTCGCCTTGAGAGGACTACACGTCCTCACCTTCGTAGGGCTACACGCCCTCACCTTAAGAGGACTACGCGTCCTCGCTAACAGAGGGCTGCACGCCCTCACCTTGAGAGGACTACACGTCCTCGCCAACAGAGGGCTGCACACCCTCACCTTGAGAGGACTACACGTCCTCGCCAACAGAGGGCTACCCGCCCTCGCCTTGGGTACTAGTTACCCTCACCTTCAGAGGATTACATGTCCTCACTTTCAGAGGGCTACACGCCCTCGCCATCAGAGGACTGCATGTCCTCAACTTCGTAGGGCTACACGCCCTCACCTTTAGAGGACTACACGTCCTCGCCAATAGAGGGTTGCACGCCCTCACCTTGAGAGGACTACACGTCCTCGCCTTGAGACGACTACACGTCCTCGCCTTTAGAGGACTACACGTCCTCGCCTTGAGAGGACTACAAGTCCTCACCATCAGAGGGCTGCACGCCCTCACCTCCAGAGGACTACACGTCCTCGCCTTGAGAGGGCTACCCGCCCTCGCCTTGGGTACTAGTTACCCTCACCTTCAGAGGACTACATGTCCTCACTTTCAGAGGGCTTCACGCCCTCGCCATCAGAGGACTGCATATCCTCACCTTCGTAAGGCTACACGCCCTCACCTTTAGAGAACTACATGTCCTCGCCAACAGAGGGCTGCACGCCTTCACCTTGAGAGGACTACACGTCCTCGCCTTGAGAGGACTACACATCCTCACCATCAGAGGGCTGCACGCCTTCACCTCCAGAGGACTACATGTCCTCACCTTCGTAGGGCTACACGCCCTCACCTTTAGAGGACCACACGTCCTCACCTTCAGAGGGCTACACGCCCTCGCCATCAGAGGACTGCATGTCCTCACCTTCATAGGGCTACACGCCCTCACCTTTAGAGGACTACACGTCCTCGCCAATAAAGGGCTGCACGCCCTCACCTTGAAGAGGACTACACGTCTTCGCCAACAGAGAGCTGCACGCCCTCACCTTGAGAGGACTGCATGTCCTCACCTTCGTAGGGCTACACGCCCTCACCTTTAGAGGACTACATGTCCTCGCCAATAGAGGGCTGCACGCCCTCACCTTGAGAGGACTACATGTCTTCGCCAACAGAGGGCTGCACGCCCTCACCTTGAGAGGACTACACGTCCTCACCAACAGAGGGCTGCACGCCCTCACCTTGAGAGGACTACACGTCTTCGCCAACAGAGGGCTGCACGCCCTCACCTTGAGAGGACTACACGTCCTCGCCATCAGAGGGCTGCACGCCCTCACCTCCAGAGGACTACACATCCTCGTCTTGAGAGGGTTGCACGCCCTCACCTTTAGAGGGCTACGTGTCCTCATTTTCAGTGTGCTCCACATCTACACCTTAAGAGAATTTAAGGTCCTCTGTCCTTAAATGCTTAACCGAGACTTGCACTCCCGGTTAAGGGGCCAGTAGTTTCCTTTTAACGGTTCCTAGGCCACCCTCTGATATTGGAGGAGGGCCAACTGTGCGAGCACAACCAGAGAGGGAGGCTGTCACACAACTACTATCCATACCGGGGCAAGATTTCATCCGTGCCGCTGCAAAGAGACGAGTGCGGATCATGCGCGCCAACATGACCACTCTTACACAGATATAGATGACATTGCTGCTTAGCAACATTCTGCCCAGCGACCGCAATGCAATCTCCCCCACAAAAGTATCAGTTGGTCTGTGTCGTCCCGACATGGGTAAGTATGCATATGGTTCAACTGATTTCTGATACCATCTATTGTTTGCAGGGATCGCACCCACAAAGACACCCAGTGGACCTGAAGAAGTCCAACAGGGCCCTGGGATTTCCAGCTCTGGTTACGGGCCTCTGTCGGCCCTACAGGGCGCCCGTTCCCCCCAGCAAGTTCATGTCGTCGTGGCATAGGTAAGTATGCACCTCCCCCAACTGATTTCTGATGTCATCTATTGTTTGCAGGGATTGTGCCCGCAAGACACCTAGTGGACCCGAAGAAGGCCAACAGGGTCTTGGAGTTGCCAGCTCTAAATACGGGTCTCTGTCAGTTCTAGGGAGTGCCTGTCGCCCCCAGCAAAGTCATCAGGCCCCCCTACCAATCTAGCTTTCATCAAGAAGTACCGCGCCCCCAGGCAGGCGCAGGGCAAAACACCACAGCAACATTGGGATGGCCGGTAGCGGGCAATAGACACACCGCCACCACCTCTAGAGTTCACCTCAGTTCATCCACAAAAAGGTTAGAGCGTTGCCTATGACACATGGCCGACCAGCAGGCTACCAAGTCCAAAGCCAAAGGTAAGCAAAGTACTAGGTCAGTGACCGACAAGTCATAAGGCGTCCAGCTCAAGACATTAAAGAAGCGCTACTAGGAGGCAACCTAGTACCTTTTAAATTTCTGCTTGCTATTTGATCACCTTTTGTTTCTCAAGTCATATTGGGACACACCTAGTTGCTCATGATCCTAAGAATTTAAATAAAACGAGCACAAGCTCAGAAGGTAGTCATACCTCACAAATATATGTATGCGTGTTTAGGTAGTGAAAAATACCTTAGATATGCATGTATGTAATTTAGGTAGCAAACAACTACCTCACAAAACATATATGTATGTTTAGGTAGCAAGATACCTTAGATATGCATGTATATAGCAAAAATACCTTACAAAACATATATATGTATGTTTAGGTAGCAAGATACCTTGGATATGCATGTATATAGCAAAAATACCTCACAAAAATATACACATGTTTAGGTAGCAAAATACCTCATGAAAAAAAAAAGGAAAAAAAACAAAAAAAAAAACAAACAAGAAAAAGAAATAAACAAATGATAATGATAAAAAAAAGGAAGAAAAAAAAGAAAAAAAGTTGTCTAGTTGAAAAACCAACATGCTTTCGAAAAGAGATGACTTCCAACTTTTCTTTAAAGAAAAATTCGCTGATCATAGCTAGTTTTTGGGGAAAAAAAATGTGTGTACACCTGAAGGGTGAATGCTGTGAAATTTTCCCGAGTACCCGAAATGGACTCGGATGAATGCACAAATTGATAAAAGAACATATTTTGGAAACATTGGTGTCGCAACCTACCCTTCGGCGGGAGGGCGACGCGTGACTCGCGGGATGCGTGTTCCACGAAAGGAATACGCGCGGAGTCGCCACCAACGTTTATTTGAGGAAAACGTCGGAAAAACCGGAAAAGACGCGATCTACGAACTTTTAAGTGAAAGGTTCGGGAGTTGTATTTACGCACGGGGAAGGTATTAGCACCCCACACGCCCGTCCCAAGGGACGGCAGCCTTTAATCGAATGTGCAAACATGACTTTGATTTTTATGTTCCCTTTTATGTTCTTATATCCTTTATACCCTTTTTATATTTTTTTCTTTTTTGTGGTCGACAAGGGTGTTTCCCTTTGCTCCTACGTATTCCTCAATTTGTGATGAGGAAATCAGACCTACGTAGTTCTTTCGGAACAAAGTGTTTGGTTAAGTTGTTTTTGTCATTTTTGCAAAATATGTTTTTATTGAACAAAAGGTCATTTAAGGTGTTGAACCATTAAACGGTCTTTTGATTTTGAAAGGGGAGAAACGTTAAGGCTTTGGACCGTTAACGATCTCTTGTTTTTGAAAGGAGAGAAACGTTAAGGCATTGGACCATTAACGATCTCTTGGGGTGGTCGACAAAAGCGGGGCTTTTGCTCCTACGTATCCTCAATGAGGAACTCAGACCTACGTAGTTCTTTCTTATCAAATGATTCTTTTTTACTTAAGTGGTGATCATTTTAAGGCGTTGGACCTTAAAAATGATCCATTTTACTTAGTGAGAAAATAAAATGACAAACTTCAAAAGCCTATTTTTGTGGACGAGCTTGACTAGGCGAGTTGATTTTAGCCTTAGTTTCACTTTAGTTATTAATCAATTCGATTAAGAATGAGAAATCCCAAAGAGAAAAACGTCCGATTGATTTTCCGCTTTATTTTACTAAAAAGATATTTTTTGATTATTATATTATTTTTTACCTCTTTTTGATTTCCAACGTGGTTACGGCACGACCGAACGGTCGGAATTGATTTTAACCGAAGTTAATGGATAATACAATTCAAACGTTCGGTGGAAATTTATTTTATTTTTAAGCTAAGCGAGAAACGACTTAAGTAAAATGGCTTAAGCACGTCAACAGGGGGTATAAAAAGTAAACAAAACGAGAATCAAAATGCACGAAACACAATGTGGACCACTACGGGCACATAGAATGAATCGAAAAGCTTGGTTCGAGGTACTTACCCGTTGAAGATCGAAGAACGATGAAGAACGAATGAAGAACGTCGAAGAACGGTTGAAACCTTTGCGAGATTCCTCACGGAAAACGTTACGGAAACGTTTCGGAAGCGCCTCGGCTTAGATTTTCTTCACGGAAACAATTTTTCCAAGCAAATTCGAAAGAGAGAGAAGTGCCTAAGGGGCTGGACCCCTTCCTTCTTCATTTCCTCCCCTATTTATAGCAAAATAGGGGAGGTGGTTGCCGCCCAGCTCGCCCAGGCGAGCTCAGCTCGCCCAGGCGAGCAGGGTTGCTTCCTCCAGAAGCAACCGCCTTCTGGAGGAATCTTCTGGAGGGCCCAAATGGGCCTGGGTGCTATTTGCACCCCCATTTTTACTAAGTACACCCCCCTCTGCTGTTTTTTGGTGATTCTTTTTTCGTAAAGTTACGGAAACTTACGAATTTCGTAACGATACTTGTTTTCTTTCCGTAATGTTACGGAACCTTGCGGATTACATAATCATCCCCTTTTTGACTTACGGAATGTTACGGAACCTCACTTAATTATGCAACGATGCTTCCATTTGATTTCCGGTGTGTCACGGAAACTTACGGATTGTGCATCAACATTTTTTTGGTTTTTCGGCATGTCCTGGAATTTCATAAATTGCCTAATGATGGGTGCCAAGCACCTCACAAGGACCAAAGAATGGTCGCATGTCATCAAGCAAAGGTCCCCGGACGAAATTAGGGTATGACAGTTGCCCCTCTTTACTTGTCTTTTATTGGAGATAAAAGAAAAGTAAAGATAAGACACTAATTTCGTCCCTCTCGATTTGACGAGAGTCGCGGGTGACCATAAAATCTCCACATGCAAATGACTTGTTGTTCCCAGAATTTCACAAATTGCCTAATGATGGGTGCCAAGCACCTCACAAGGACCAAAGAATGGTCGCATGTCATCAAGCAAAGGTCCCCGAAAATCAGTGTATGACACTAATTTTGCTCCTCTCGGTTGACGAGAGTCGCGGGTGACCGTGACTTGTCGTTCCTAGGATTTCACAAATTGCCTAATGATGGGTGCCAAGCACCTCACAAGGACCAAAGAATGGTCACATGTCATCAAGCAAAGGTCCCCGAAAATCAGTGTATGACACTAATTTCGCTCCTCTCGGTTGACGAGAGTCGCGGGTGACCGTGACTTGTCGTTCCTAGGATTTCACAAATTGCCTAATGATGGGTGCCAAGCACCTCACAAGGACCAAAGAATGGTCACATGTCATCAAGCAAAGGTCCCCGAAAATCAGTGTATGACACTAATTTCGCTCCTCTCGGTTGACGAGAGTCGCGGGCGACCATGAAATTTCCGCATGTAAATGACTTTGTTGTTCCCGGAGGAACAAAAGGTGCAGAAGACTGTGTCAGCCCCTGCATGCTATCAAGCGTTCTGTCTTACAGATAGCAAAAGAATGGGTGCGAATAACCATAAGGTATCTCCGCGTATCATGGGTGCAGAATGACCAAACTTGGTCTCTGCTTGTCATCGGGCCCGCCGCCTCTGGATGACAAAAGGGTGCGGATAACCGTAAGGTATCTCCGCGTATCATGGGTGCAGAATGACCACACTTGGTCTCTGCTTGTCATCGGGTCCGCCGCCTCTGGATGACAAAAGGGTGCGAATAACCATAAGGTATCTCCGCGTATCATGGGTGCAGAATGACCAAACTTGGTCTCTGCTTGTCATCGGGCCCGCCGCCTCTGGATGACAAAAGGGTGCGAATAACCATAAGGTATCTCCGCGTATCATGGGTGCAGAATGACCAAACTTGGTCTCTGCGTGCCATCGGACACGACTGTGTCTGAATGGCAAAGGGGTGCGGATAACCGTAAGGTATCTCCGCGTATCATGGGTGCAGAATGACCAAACTTGGTCTCTGCGTGCCATCGGACACGACTGTGTCTGAATGGCAAAGGGGTGCGGATAACCGTAAGGTATCTCCGCGTATCATGGGTGCAGAATGACCAAACTTGGTCTCTGCGTACCATCGGACACGACTGTGTCTGAATGGCAAAGGGGTGCGGATAACCGTAAGGTATCCCCGCGTATCATGGGTGCAGGATGACCAAACTTGGTCTCTGCTTGTCATCGGGCCCGCCGCCTCTGGATGACAAAAGGGTGCGAATAACCATAAGGTATCTCCGCGTATCATGGGTGCAGAATGACCAAACTTGGTCTCTGCGTGCCATCGGACACGACTGTGTCTGAATGGCAAAGGGGTGCGGATAACCGTAAGGTATCTCCGCGTATCATGGGTGCAGAATGACCAAACTTGGTCTCTGCGTGCCATCGGACACGACTGTGTCTGAATGGCAAAGGGGTGCGGATAACCGTAAGGTATCTCCGCGTATCATGGGTGCAGAATGACCAAACTTGGTCTCTGCGTGCCATCGGACACGACTGTGTCTGAATGGCAAAGGGGTGCGGATAACCGTAAGGTATCTCCGCGTATCATGGGTGCAGGATGACCAAACTTGGTCTCTGCTTGTCATCGGGCCCGCCGCCTCTGGATGACAAAAGGGGTGCGAATAACCATAAGGTATCTCCGCGTATCATGGGTGCAGAATGACCAAACTTGGTCTCTGCTTGTCATCGGGCCCGCCGCCTCTGGATGACAAAAAGGGTGCGGATAACCATAAGGTATCTCCGCGTATCATGGGTGCAGAATGACCAAACTTGGTCTCTGCTTGTCATCGGGCCCGCCGCCTCTGGATGACAAAAGGGTGCGAATAACCATAAGGTATCTCCGCGTATCATGGGTGCAGAATGACCAAACTTGGTCTCTGCTTGTCATCGGGCCCGCCGCCTCTGGATGACAAAAGGGTGCGGATAACCGTAAGGTATCTCCGCGTATCATGGGTGCAGAATGACCAAACTTGGTCTCTGCTTGTCATCGGGCCCGCCGCCTCTGGATGACAAAAGGGTGCGGATAACCGTAAGGTATCTCCGCGTATCATGGGTGCAGAATGACCAAACTTGGTCTCTGCTTGTCATCGGGCCCGCCGCCTCTGGATGACAAAAGGGTGCGAATAACCATAAGGTATCTCCGCGTATCATGGGTGCAGAATGACCAAACTTGGTCTCTGCTTGTCATCGGGCCCGCCGCCTCTGGATGACAAAAGGGTGCGGATAACCGTAAGGTATCTCCGCGTATCATGGGTGCAGAATGACCAAACTTGGTCTCTACTTGTCATTGGGCCCGCCGCCTCTGGATGACAAAAGGGTGCGGATAACCGTAAGGTATCTCCGCGGGCTACCAGCTCTTGGGTCATGGCAACAAAAGGCGGTGTGGTCGACAAAAGCGAGGCTCTTGCTCCTACGTATCCTCCAATGAGGAACTCAGACCTACGTAGTTCTGGATAACTTGTGAGACTTGAAAAAGTCTCGGTGTTTTCTCCACTAAAATGCGAACATGCTTTAGCAAAGAGACAAATATTCCAACTGATTTAGAGCAGCATATGCTTTTTTGAGTGAAAAACAATGCGCCTACCGGGGAAGGAGAGTCTGCTGATGAAATCTCCCATAACCATAAATGAGATTTTGGATGTTAGCATTTCGTTTCTAAATGACCATTTAGAGGAAACACTGGGTTCGACAAAAATAGAAGAAATCCACTCAAAGTGTATCAATCTCGCACAGGTAAGTGTTTCATCCTAATTCCGAACCATAGATATGTCATGACTTGACTTTGCAAATTATTTCCTATCAAATCAAAAATTACATGCGTGATCATGGATCAATAGGGCTTCCCTTGGGAATGGGTTCTTTTGGTGGTTTCTTCTTTCGGCTTTTGTGTGTTTTTGGCTTTTGATTTTCCTGGCTTTTTCTTTTTCTGTTTTTTTGTTTAGTGCGGGGCGAGAAAAAAGGGTCGCTAGCGCACGGAATTTTGGTTGGTAATTAAAGGGAGGAGACCATTTTAGGTCGTGGTTTCCTTTCCTTCCTTTTCGTTCATTTGGTGACAATTCGGTATTGTTCAGATATTGTCCGGTCCAAAGACCTTTCTGCACATTTCTTCTGTTTTCTTTCGATCCTTGATCAGGAGCTTTCTTTCCTTTTCTTTCTTACTTTCTCCCATTCTTCGGTTGGGAATTTTCTTTCTTTTCTTTTTGCTTTCTCCCACTCTTTGATTGGGAATTTCCTTTCTTTTCTTTTTTTGCTTTCTCTTTGATTGGAAACTTTCCTTCTCTTCCTTTTTGCTTCCGAGGGTAAGGATTATGGTGAGTCAGGATTTTGGCTCAAGGTTTGTAGAATGGCTAGACATGATACATGTCGGGGTTTGGTTTGGCTCAAGGATAAAAGGGTTGCCTTACATTATTTCCATGACACAAAATGCAAAAATGATGATTTGGAAACTTTATGCAAAACTGGTCATGCATGCACCTATGCGGACACTCAAGTGTCAAATTTTTATGGTCATGTGATGCTAGGGCTCAGGATTCATTTCCTCTATTTTAATCAACCCAATGTTTCCAAAATATGTTCTTTTATCAATTTGTGCGTTCATCCGAGTCCATTTCGGGCGTCTGGGGAAATTTCACAGCATTCACCCTTCAGGTGTAGACACATTTTCCAAAAATTGGTTATGATCAATGAATTTTTTCAAAGAAAAGTTGGAAATCGTCTCTTTTCAAAAGCATGTCGTTTTTTTAGCTAGACAACTTATTTTTTTCTTTTTTCTCCTTCTTTTTTTTTTTATCATTATCATTTGTTTATTTCTTTTTCTTGTTGTTTTTTTTCCCTTTTTTTTTCATGAGGTATTTTGCTACCTAAACATGTGTATATTTTTGCGAGGTATTTTTGCTATATACATGCATATCCAAGGTATCTTGCTACCTAAACATACATATATATGTTTTGTAAGGTATTTTTGCTGCATACACGCACATCTAAGGTATCTCTCTACCTAAACATACATATATATATTTTGTGAAGTATATTTTTGTTTACATACATGCATATCTAAGGTATCTTTCTACCTAAACATACATATATATTTTGTGAAGTGTTTTTTTTGTTTACATACATGCATATCTAAGGTATTTTCACTACCTAAACATACATATATATATTTTGTGAGGTATGACTACCTTCCGAGCTTGCGCTTGTTTTATTTAAATCCCCAGGATCATGAGCAACTAGGTGCATCCTACTATAAAAAGTGATCAAATAACAAACATAGATTCAAAAGGTACTAGGTTGCCTCCTAGTAGCGCTTCTTTAACGTCTTTAGCTGGACGCCTTATGACTTGTCGGTCACTGACCTAGTACTTTGCTTACCTTTGGCTTTGGACTTGGTAGCCCGCTGGTCGGCCATGTGTTGTAGGCAACGCTCTAACCTTTTTGCGGATGAGCTGAGGTGAACTTTAGTGGTGATGGCGGTGTGTCTATTGCCCGCTGCCGACCATCCCAATGCTGCTGTGGTGTTTCGCCCTGCGCCTGTCTGGGGCGCAGTACTTCTTGATGAAAGCTCGATTAGTAGGGGGCCTGATGCCCTTGCTGGAGGTGACAGGTACTCCGTAGAACTGACAGAGACCCGTAATTAGAGCTTGACAATTCCAAGACCCTGTTGGACTTCTTCGGGTCCACTAGGTGTCTTGTAGTCGCGATCCCTGCAAACAATAGATGAAATCAGAAATCAGTTGAGCGATGTGCATACTTACCTATGATGACGTAACCTTGCCGGGGGGGTACGGGCACCCTGTAGGACTGATAGAGGCCCGTAACCAGAGCTGGAAACCCCAGGGCCCTGTTGGACTTTTCCGGGTCCACTGGGTGTCTTTGTGGGTGCGATCCCTGCAAACAATAGATGGTATCAGAAATCAATTGAACCATATGCATACTTACCCATGTCGGGACGACACAGACCAACTGATACTTTTGCAGGGAGAGATTGGCATTGCGGTCGCTGGGCAGAATGTTGCTAAGTAGCAATGTCATCTATATCTGTGTAAGAGTGGTCATGTTGGTGCGCATGATCCGCACTCGTCTCTTTGCAGCGGCACGGGTGAAATCTTGCCCCGGTATGCATAGTAGCTGTGTGATAGCCTCCCTCTCTGGTTGTGCTCGCACAGTTGGCCGTCCTCCAATATCAGGGGGTGGCCCAGGAACCGTTAAAAGGAAACTACTGGTCCCTTAACCGGGAGTGCAAGTCTTGGTTAAGCATTTAAGGATAGAGGACCTTAAATTCTCTTAAGGTGCGGATGTGGAGCACACTGAAAATGAGGACACGTAGCCCTCTAAAGGTGAGGGCGTGCAACCCTCTCAAGGCGAGGATGTATAGTCCTCTGGAGGGTGAGGGCGTGTAGTCCTCTCAAGGTGAGGGCGTGCAGCCCTCTGTTGGCGAGGACGTGTAGTCCTCTAAAGGTGAAGGCGTGTCGCCCTCTGTTGGCGAGGACGCGTAGTCCTCTAAAGGTGAGGGCGTGTAGCCCTACGAAGGTGAGGACATGCAGTCCTCTGATGGCGAGGGCGTGTAGCCCTCTGAAGGTGAGGACGTGTGGTCCTCTAAAGGTGAGGGCGTGTAGCCCTACAAAGGTGAGGGCGTGTAGCCCCCTGAAGGTGAGGGTAACTAGTACCCAAGGCGAGGGCGTGTAGCCCTCTCAAGGCGAGGACATGTAGTCCTCTGATGGTGAGGGCGTGCAGCCCTCTGATGGTGAGGACGTGTAGTCCTCTCAAGGCGAGGACGTGTAGTCCTCTCAACGGTGAGGGTAACTAGTACCCAAGGTGAGGGCGTGTAGCCCTCTCAAGGCGAGGACGTGTAGTCCTCTGATGGTGAGGGCGTGCAGCCCTCTGATGGTGAGGGTAACTAGTACCCAAGGTGAGGACGTGTAGCCCTCTCAAGGCGAGGACATGTAGTCCTCTGATGGTGAGGGCGTGCAGCCCTCTGATGGTGAGGGTAACTAGTACCCAAGGTGAGGACGTGTAGCCCTCTCAAGGCGAGGACGTGTAGTCCTCTGAAGGTGAGGGCGTGCAGCCCTCTGATGGCGAGGACGTGTAGTCCTCTCACTGGTGAGGGTAACTAGTACCCAAGGTGAGGACGTGTAGCCCTCTCAAGGCGAGGACATGTAATCCTCTGATGGTGAGGGCGTGCAGCCCTCTGATGGTGAGGACGTGTAGTCCTCTCAAGGCGAGGACATGTAGTCCTCTCAACGGTGAGGACGTGTAGTCCTCTAAAGGTGATAGGTACAAGTACCCAAGGGTCCACCCTTATGAGAAAGCAAGAGATCAACTCATCGAGAGGGCCGGTCATCCCAAATCCACAAGATTTGGACATTAGATGTAGGAAATCTATGCAGTTAACATGATTTTGAGGGATGCAAATGCATGCAACCTTTGTTGTGAAATTTGGGTAAATGCGGACTTTATATGAAACAATGCAATGTAATGGAAAGTTGTACAATGTTCATGACATTCTTTCCCTATTTTGTGATTTTGATTTTGATTTAATTTTTTTTGGAAAACACAGATTGACTGTCCTTTTGAAAGAGGTGATAATTCATGCAACCTCATCCTATCCCTTTTTGCAAATCTCTCCGGGAATTTCCTCAGAGTGTGTGTTCTGTTTGATTTAGTCACTTGACCATTTTGGAGTGACGGCAATGGAGCCATTTGATGTTTGATCAATCCATTGAAATCCTAGGGTTTGTCCCCCCCCTTTTTTAAAAACATCGATGGGTGAGAACTTTTGATCGACCCCTATGTTCACTTGAGGCTCATGCACGGTGCCCCTCATTGCCCCAGTGTAAGGCTTTGAGGTATCAATCGTTGCCTTTCGTCATGACCTTGTAGGAGGGAACCTATTGGGTGAATACTTCTAATCTGCCCCTAGGTTCGCTTGAGGTTTTTGCATGGTGCCTTTCGTTGCCCCAGTGTAGGGCTTGGAGGTACCAATTGTTGTCTTGTTTTCACAACCTCGTAGTGAGGAAGAATGAAAGAAGCAATTGATTTTTGCAAAAAGAATTTTCCAAGGACGAGAAATAGTTGAAGGATTTTTTTCAGTTGATGGATTAAGTCAAATGACTCCTATGTAGAAGCAAGATGTTTTGATGTTTCGATGATGCCAAAGGATCAAGTGCTTCCAAGTTTTATTCAAGACAAGAATCCAAGAAAATCAAGATATATGATCAAGTTGATCTCTAGAATCTTAGGAAGAAGTTTCCAAATTGAAGAAGCAAAAGGTTTGACCAAGGAATTCTATCCTTTCAAATTGAGATTTGCTCTCTGGTAATCGATTACCAGCAGTTTGAAAATGTTTTAATTCAAATTTTTAAAACCTGTAATCGATTACATAAGTCTTGTAATTGATTACTAGAGGGGATTTTCAGAAAATAATTTCCAAGAGACATATCTATTCAAATGTTTTATGAATGGCCATTCAAATGTTTTAAAGAGAGTTTTCATTGCCCAAACAGTTTTATCCTCTCGAAAGATTAAGAGTTTTTCTGAACTGAAATGTCTTATCCTCTCAAAAAGATTCCTTGGTCAACCACTTGCTTATTCAATAAGGAATTTTTGATTGATCTTCATTGTACAATCTATCCCTTTTAAGAGAGATTTCTTCTTCTCTTCTTCTTACTTCTGAAAAGGGATTAAGAGACTGAGAGTCTCTTATTGTAGAGGATTCTTGAACACAAGGGAAGGGTTGTCCCTGTGTGGTTCAGACTTTGTAAAAGGAGTTTTACAAAGAGAGTGGAAAATCTCAAGTGGGTTTCTTGAGGACTGGACGTAGGCGCGGGAAGTGGCCGAACCAGTATAAATCAAGTTTGCATTCCTCTCTTCCTTTAAACTTCTTTTATTGCTATTCATCTTTTGCTTTAAAGAAGTTTATTTTGATTTGTCTTCTGAGTAATTCATGTTAAGGGTGCATTGTTAATCCAAAAAGAAAGAGTGATAGTTCAATTGGGGAATAGTCTTTGCATCTTAATTCAACCCCCCTTTTTCTTAAGGTAACTGAGGCCATTTGTCCAACATCCTATTCTTGACAACTTGCTTCTCTAAGAAGACAAACTTTCTGGAATGATAAAATGAAGTCACATGAACGCCTATATTTTTACTTGAAAACACAGTCAATCAAATGTCTTTTTATTATTTTTTTTTTGATTTTGAAACTTATTTTTTATTTTGAAACTTATTTGTTTTGAACTTTACTCATTGTTTTACGGCAACCCCACCAACGTGCAAGACGAGTAATCTCTGATTGAACGGTCTTGGAAGTCCAAACTCAGGAGCACAGGTCGCTTGAGCAAACTGACCAATGGCTTGCACTTGAAAATCCTGATGAGTCATTAGAGACATCTAACAACAGTTTTCAAAATTGCCCCATGTGTGGCATCTCTTGTCAATGTCAGGATTTACACGCGATTCTCCTCAAATTTCAGCCAGCCCGCATCAATTAGACCTTGCACCTTACGCCTGAGGGTCATACAGTGCTCAATGGAATGCCCCAGGGCTCCCCCACGATATGCACATGTTGCGTTCGAGTCATATCCTCAGAAAAATGGGGGTTTGAGGGAACCTAGCAGGGGTTATGGCTACCATTGCGTTATCAAGTAGATATGGGAGCAAGTTAGCATATGACACCGGAATTTGGGGTGAATCCTACAGGCTTTTTGCTGCAAAATTCATTTCTTGGTTGGTGTTTTTTTTTGTTTGTGCTAAAGGTGGTCTTCGTCATTGGAAGTGCGGTAGACAGGCTTTGTGGTTGATTTAGGGATGGCCTTTGTGGATAACTGGGTGGTGGGTAAGGAGGTGGTTTGTTATTGACTGAGTAATAACATTGTTGGGTTTGGTGGGAAACTTGGCCGTATAGGAATGGCAGTCACAGCATGGGTTTCTCCCTCATCCTCACCCTCTTTATTTGCCCCAGTTTTCTCATTCGTCTAAGCAGGATGATTAAATTTGCCTCTTTTCGGATCCACATCGATCCTTTCACTGGCGAAGACCAAATCTGCAAAGCTTTGAGGGTGCGCGGCCCACCATCTTTTCATAGTAGAGTATCGATAATGTGTCTACCATCACGATTATCGTCTCCCTTTCCATCATTGGGGGTACCACTTGAGCCGCCAGATCCCTCCACCTTTTGGGCGTGTTCTTTGAAAGATCCGTCCCCCTTTTTGCAAATGTTCTGTAATTGCATCCTATCCAGAACCATATCAAAATTGTACTAATACTGCCTAACAAAGGCAACCATTAGGTCCTTCCAAGAATGGGCTCGGGAAGGTTCCAAGTTAGTGTACCAGGTAACAGCTACCCCAGTAAGACTTTCATGGAAGGAATGTATCAACAATTCCTCATCTTTTGCGTATTCCCCCATCTTCTGACAATACATCTTTAGATGGTTCTTGGGACAAGTAGTCCCCTTGTACTTGTCAAAGTCCAGCACCTTGAACTTGGGAGGGGTGATGATATTGGGTACTAGGAACAACTCTTTTAGGTTAGCAAAGGCATAATCTTCACCTCCTTCAATGGCCCTGAGCCTTTCCTCTAGATGATCCAACTTTCCCATTCCTGCCATAGTCATGAGGGTTTTTAACCGCTGTGGAACGTGAGGGTTGTGGTTGTGGATGATATTGAGGGCCCTCCAAAGTGTTTTGCAGGGGTATACCACCAACTGCTTGCCCTTCAGCAGCATATCCGAGGCAAGGCTCGAAGTTGGCTAGATCGTGGTGGGGAATTTCATGTGTCTCCTCCATGGGTCGAGAGACATGTGCATGATCAGATTGAGGTTGTTGGCTCTTAATGAGTATGGGAGTGGAGTTATTGACATCCTCATTGGGAATGTACACCACATTGGGTGGTGTATAGTTTGGGAGGCAAACCATATGGCGGGAAGGCGTGCTTGTTTTGAATTTGCACATCATGGGGTCATCCGTACTTCCCAAATCTTTGCCTACCATATTTGAGGTTGGATGATTCATTTACTTGAGGCCGGATGGGGACATCGGGTTCACCTTAGCGACAGCGCTAATAGCGGCGACTATAACCGCATTGGCTTCCATTATCTTCTTCATGCTCATCATGGCCTTTATCATTGTGGCCATTTGCTCTTTTATGGCCTCCATTTTTGGCCTTCATCTTCTCTTGCACCTTCTCTGCTTCACCCATTACTCTAGCTCTAGCACGAGTTCGGTAAGGGCGCCGTAAAGCGTTTCCTTTTCTTTTTGATAAGTTCATTTTATTTTATTTTATTTTTCAAGGAAAGAATGCAATGAGCAATGCAACCAATGAAAAGCATGGATGCATGCGAATGATGTACAGTCGAAGTATTGCGAATTTTTACGCAGGATATGGGGTTGAATCAATTTAGATTTTCAACATGGTCCATGACATCTTTGTCAAGGTGAAACTGGAAGTAACAAGGACATCAATAATCCTAAATATGTTTGGCAATAGACGAAGCAGTGATGTGACTCGATTCATCTTTTGCCCCAATTTTGCAGGATGGTTACTTCCATATTTCAACTTGACTTGATGAACCTTTTTGTAAAAGCTTGAGCTTGGTTCAACCCTATAATCCAAGGAATGGCAATTCTGATCGCCAATACTTTAACAACATCTCATAGGGATGAATGACTCGGGCATACTTTAAGCTTATGCACGGAAAATGTAATTATGAAATTGAGATGCCCGAAGAAACACCATTTCCTAGTTAACCATGCATTAGGTACCATGTTCAATTATTTTGTTTTTAAGTGAAACGGGTTTATGATCCCAACATGGTTGACTTGTGTTGCCTAACACATGAAACTAAGAATGTAGTGTGAAGTTTCACGCTTCCCCCTTTTTTGTTTTTGTTTTGTAGAGGAAAACGCAAGGATGAGCAAACATGAAAACAAATGGTATGCAATTTTGCAGACCAAAAAGTTTGTTGAACGCATATGCATGATGATGCCATGACTCATGCAAAATGTGAGGCTGGAATATGATAACGGACAAATGCAGGATATGCCCATTATGATGTTATGAAGAGATGCTTATGATATGAATGCATTTTACGGACACGAGAGCCCAGAAAATTATCTCTTCTTACTTGCGCATTTGGGGGCGTAGTGCCCCATGTGTACAATTAAGAAGGTGATATGGACCTTCCGGCTTCCCGTGACAAAGGACGAGACCAACATACAATGCATGCTAGAGATAAAATGTAGGAGTGATTTGATTTGCACAAGCTTTTTGGAGTAGAAACATGGGACCAACTCATTTTATTTCAAAAAGGAAGTCGTATCTAGTCAAGGTCTGAGAGACCATACAAGTTTCCTAACGATTTCTAATTATGTGGACCATTAAGTCTATCATATGCTGACAATAGCCGAGAAGCCCATGAATCTCTTCGGGGGCGGAGTAGGTGTCTGCCATCGCCTTGGCCTTGGCTAACAATCGGGGAAGTTCTTGACTCCCGTTCAAGGTAAGAGCAAACCGATCCATCCACATGGTTGCCTCTTGGTGTAAAGAGTCGATCACCCTTCCTCTAGCCTCTTTTTCCGCGTATACTTGGGCATACTCATCCGCGATTCTATGCTCGTGGGCCGTGGCTAGACCTAACTCTTCTTGGTACTTGGCGATGATAGCTAACATGTTGGTCTCTGTCTCGCATAAACGCTGAGACAAGCTTCTTTTGGACCTTGAACAGGCAACTAACTCCTCTTTCAAAACCATGCTATGTGCTCGCGACTGGTCCCTTTCTTCCCTTCGCAACTTGAGTTCACTATTGCTACCCCATAGAGCTCCGCGGAATTTGTTCCGGCCATACTCTTCCTTGCGAGCCCTCTTGGTCTCTCGTTCAAGGGCTCTTGCGGTAATTGCATTCTCTTCCCGTAACCCGGCACACTCCTTCCGAACGTGTGTAGCAGCCAACTTGAACTTCTCCTTGGCGAGTTTTGCCTTTCCTAACTCGCTTTTGAGAGCTTGGACTTCCTCGTCCTCTTCCGGTGCTTCAAAATTCTCTTCGCTGACGACTTTTAACTTGGCGAGCCAATCTAAACCTCGTATATGAACTTTCAGCCATTCGTGGTACCCACCAATGATGCCATTACGAATGCCTCTAAGCTCTTGATCTTTCCTTAACGGGGTTTCCCATGCCTTATGGATTCTTTGTATAGTTTTGGAATTTTGTGCGCCGAAATCCCTCACAAGGAAAGGAGACATGCTTTCTTCCGTCGGTGCTCCCCTCATGGGGTACCCTAGTTGCCTTATAGCGAGCGCGGGATTGTAGTTAATACAACCCCTCGTTCCTACCAACGGAATGTTTGGGTATCTTCCACATGAGAAAAGGACTCCTTCTTTTCCTTCCTTCCATCGGGGGAACCAACTGATTGTTCTACCTCCTATCCCGGCCAAGAGCTGGTCCCAATCTATTCTCCTCTTTTCTGTACACGAGCGATGGCTCAGGAGCGGACATGGATGTCTTGTGTCTTGTTGGAACAAGTGTGAAACCAACCAAACACAGAGGGCGGGTAAGCAACAGATGATCCGTGCGCTACTCTTCTCGCATCTTCGGTCAAATGTATCAAATAGATCTGCCAAGATGGCTACTACCGGACTTTCCTTGCTATGGCGGTAGGTAAGGAAAGCGTCGATTGCTGCTAGGTCTATCAAACCATCCACGTTTGGAAAGAGGACGACCCCAAAAATTAGCAAAGCTAACACATCCATAAACGGGACCCAGTCTCCTTGATTGGCCATACCCCTCGCCTTGTCTTCTAGGTACTTCTGTGGTAGGCCCGCTATGCCGTTCCGAGTTTGTTTTATGCGGTCCAAACCTCTGGCTGAATCCTTGACCACAGTTGCAATTCTGCTCAAAGAGGGGAGACACCCGGAGGAAAGATATGGTTTCCTTCCCCCGAGAGGACATCCTAGAATTTCCTCAAATTCTTCAATGGTTGGTACTAATTGGAAGTCCCCGAATGTGAAGCATCTCAAAGGCTGGTCGTAGTATTGGGTAAGTGATGCAATGGCTTCTATGGACACCTCTGCTATGGTCAACTCTAAGATCTTTCCGTAAGTCTTGCGGAAGGCTTGCATTTGGAGGGGTTCCATCAACCGCCCTAATTCCTTGATGCTGGTGGTATCTAGGCTTTTGACCTTGACTTGGTAGAACCTCTTGCCGGTTTGATTTGTTCCCATGCTTACTAAAGTGAGATGAAAGCTGGTGCAAATCAAAACTCCGATATCTCATGGGTGGAATGGATGAATGCATGATGGAATGCATATGACACAGATGCAATCTAGGAATGCGGGGGTCCGGGGAACTTGTCCCTTTCTTAGATACGACGTCTAGGGGTAGCGAAATGCCCCAACGCACGTTTTTAAGAAGGCGACACGGACCCTCCGTTGGTTTGTTTACAGTAGGGATCAAGACAGAACCCATATGCAATGCCTATGTAAAAGACACAATGCGGGAATGTACACAGTATGACGATATTTACTGAACATAAGCAAAAGGGTATATGATACTTATGCATGGTAGTGTGAAAAATGGCACGCAGCGTGTTTGCTCCGTGCCCCTATTTAAGGGACCTATAAGGGAGAGAACTAACTAGGCTTTTAGCAATAATCCCCAAGGTAGTCATATCTCTCTTGATGGTTTCTAGAGGTATCATCCCCTTCGAAGAACATATTGCAGCAGTAGGGACTACTAGCAACAATAAGTTTTCAAAGAGAAAAGCTCTAGATGAGGGTTCACTGTAATCAAGCAAGTCGGAGACCTAGCATGATCACAGATTCACCTCCACTCCTTATGTTCCCATGAACCCGGGTGTAGGGCCCTTTTTCACTCACAGTGTGTGCAAATAGTGTTAGTTTTTGTGTGCATCAAATGAATAAATATTTACCTCATGCATACATTCTAAAACACACTAAAAGCAACAAAAAGTTTATATACACAAGAACATAAGACAAATAAAGGGAAACCAACAAAGGAGAAAGTCATGATAAAACATTGCACAAAATTAAATGGCCTAACTCTCTAAAAACAGTCCCCAGTGGAGTCGCCAACTGTCGCAACCTACCCTTCGGCGGGAGGGCGACGCGTGACTCGCGGGATGCGTGTTCCACGAAAGGAATACGCGCGGAGTCGCCACCAACGTTTATTTGAGGAAAACGTCGGAAAAACCGGAAAAGACGCGATCTACGAACTTTTAAGTGAAAGGTTCGGGAGTTGTATTTACGCACGGGGAAGGTATTAGCACCCCACACGCCCGTCCCAAGGGACGGCAGCCTTTAATCGAATGTGCAAACATGACTTTGATTTTTATGTTCCCTTTTATGTTCTTATATCCTTTATACCCTTTTTATATTTTTTTCTTTTTTGTGGTCGACAAGGGTGTTTCCCTTTGCTCCTACGTATTCCTCAATTTGTGATGAGGAAATCAGACCTACGTAGTTCTTTCGGAACAAAGTGTTTGGTTAAGTTGTTTTTGTCATTTTTGCAAAATATGTTTTTATTGAACAAAAGGTCATTTAAGGTGTTGAACCATTAAACGGTCTTTTGATTTTGAAAGGGGAGAAACGTTAAGGCTTTGGACCGTTAACGATCTCTTGTTTTTGAAAGGAGAGAAACGTTAAGGCATTGGACCATTAACGATCTCTTGGGGTGGTCGACAAAAGCGGGGCTTTTGCTCCTACGTATCCTCAATGAGGAACTCAGACCTACGTAGTTCTTTCTTATCAAATGATTCTTTTTTACTTAAGTGGTGATCATTTTAAGGCGTTGGACCTTAAAAATGATCCATTTTACTTAGTGAGAAAATAAAATGACAAACTTCAAAAGCCTATTTTTGTGGACGAGCTTGACTAGGCGAGTTGATTTTAGCCTTAGTTTCACTTTAGTTATTAATCAATTCGATTAAGAATGAGAAATCCCAAAGAGAAAAACGTCCGATTGATTTTCCGCTTTATTTTACTAAAAAGATATTTTTTGATTATTATATTATTTTTTACCTCTTTTTGATTTCCAACGTGGTTACGGCACGACCGAACGGTCGGAATTGATTTTAACCGAAGTTAATGGATAATACAATTCAAACGTTCGGTGGAAATTTATTTTATTTTTAAGCTAAGCGAGAAACGACTTAAGTAAAATGGCTTAAGCACGTCAACAGGGGGTATAAAAAGTAAACAAAACGAGAATCAAAATGCACGAAACACAATGTGGACCACTACGGGCACATAGAATGAATCGAAAAGCTTGGTTCGAGGTACTTACCCGTTGAAGATCGAAGAACGATGAAGAACGAATGAAGAACGTCGAAGAACGGTTGAAACCTTTGCGAGATTCCTCACGGAAAACGTTACGGAAACGTTTCGGAAGCGCCTCGGCTTAGATTTTCTTCACGGAAACAATTTTTCCAAGCAAATTCGAAAGAGAGAGAAGTGCCTAAGGGGCTGGACCCCTTCCTTCTTCATTTCCTCCCCTATTTATAGCAAAATAGGGGAGGTGGTTGCCGCCCAGCTCGCCCAGGCGAGCTCAGCTCGCCCAGGCGAGCAGGGTTGCTTCCTCCAGAAGCAACCGCCTTCTGGAGGAATCTTCTGGAGGGCCCAAATGGGCCTGGGTGCTATTTGCACCCCCATTTTTACTAAGTACACCCCCCTCTGCTGTTTTTTGGTGATTCTTTTTTCGTAAAGTTACGGAAACTTACGAATTTCGTAACGATACTTGTTTTCTTTCCGTAATGTTACGGAACCTTGCGGATTACATAATCATCCCCTTTTTGACTTACGGAATGTTACGGAACCTCACTTAATTATGCAACGATGCTTCCATTTGATTTCCGGTGTGTCACGGAAACTTACGGATTGTGCATCAACATTTTTTTGGTTTTTCGGCATGTCCTGGAATTTCATAAATTGCCTAATGATGGGTGCCAAGCACCTCACAAGGACCAAAGAATGGTCGCATGTCATCAAGCAAAGGTCCCCGGACGAAATTAGGGTATGACAATTGGGTTGACTAAAAATAGAGGAAATGAATCCTGAGCCCTAGCATCACATGACCATAAAAATTTGACACTTGAGTGTCCACATAGGTGCATGCATGACCAGTTTTGCATAAAGTTTCCAAATCATCATTTTTGCATTTGTGTCATGGAAATAATGTGGGGCATCCCTTTTTATCCTTGAACCAAACCAAACCCTGACATGTATCGTGTCTAGCCATTCTACAAGCCTTGAGCCAAAATCCTAACTCACCATAAACCTTGACCCAGGGTGAGAATGTTAATCCTTACCCTCAGAAGCAAAAAGGAGAAGGAAAATTTCCAATCAAAGAGAAAGCAAAAAAAGAGGGGAAAGGAAATTCCCAATCAAAGAGTGGGAGAAAGCGAAAAGAAAAGAAAGAAAATTCCCAATCAAAGAATGGGAGAAAGTAAAAAAAGAAGAAGAAAAAGGAAGGAAAGAAAGTTCCTGATCAAAGAAGCAGAAGAAATGTGCAGAAAGGTCTTTTGACCAGACAATATCTGAACAATACAGAATTGTCACCAAATGAACAAAAGGAAGGAAAGGAAACCATGACCTAAAGTGGTCTTCTCCCTTTGATTACCAACCAAAATCCTGTGCGTCGGTGACTTGCTCGCCTCGTGTCAAACAAGAACAGAAAAGGAAAAAGCCAAAAAAAATCAAAAGCCGAAAAACCCACCAAAAGAACCCATTTCCAAGGGAAGTCCTATTGATCCATGATCACGCATGTAATCTTTGATTTGATAGGAAATAATTCGCAAAGTCAAGTCGTGACATATCTATGGTTCGGAATTAGGATAAAACACTTACCTGTGCGAGATTGATACACTTTGAGTGGATTTCTTCTATTTTTGTCAAACCCAGTGTTTCCTCTAAATGGTCATTTAGAAACGAAATGCTAACATCCAAAATCTCATTTATTGTTATGGGGGGGGTTTCATCAGCAGACTCTCCTTCCCCGGTAGACGCATTGTTTTTCACTCAAAAAAGCATATGCTGCTCTAATCAGTTGGAATATTTGTCTCTTTACTAAAGCATGTTTGCATTTTAGTGGAGAAAACACCGAGACTTTTTCAAGTCTCACAAGTTTCTAGAACTACGTAGGTCTGAGTTCCTCATTGGAGGATACGTAGGAGCAAGAGCCTCGCTTTTGTCGACCACACCACCTTTTTGTTGCCATGACCCAAGAGCTGGTAGCCTGCGAAGACACCTTACGGTTATCCGCACCTCGTCATTCAGTGACCCCAAGTGTGATTGACGAGCAGAGGCCAATGTGGTCATCTGCGCCCTTTCCGGAGGTGTCAGCATCTTCCGGTGGAGACTTTTTCAAGTCTCACAAGTTATCCAGAACTACATAGGTCTGAGTTCCTCATTGGAGGATACGTAGGAGCAAGAGCCTCGCTTTTGTCGGCCACTTTCACAAGATCTGTCATATTGACTTTTGAGTCACGCTGACGGGCGGAGATACCCGAGTGGTTATCCGTATAAACCTTTTTGCTGTCTGTAAGACGAAAAGCCTGATAGCACGCAGAGACTAATGTCGTCTTCTACGCCCTTCTTCAATCGCGGCCGACAACCCAGTTGACACGCGGAGATTTACGTCATCTTCCGCGCTCACAAGATCTGTCATACTGACTTTTGAGTCACGCTGACTGGCGGAGATACCCGAGTGGTTATCCGTATAAACCTTTTTGCTGTCTGTAAGACGAAAAGCCTGATAGCACGCAGAGACTAACGTCGTCTTCTGCGCCCTTCGTCAATCGCGACCGACAAGCCCGTTGACACGCGAAGATTTACGTCATCTTCCGCGCTCACAAGATCTGTCATACTGACTTTTGAGTCACGCTGACGGGCGGAAATACCCGAGTGGTTATCCGTATAAACATTCTTCTTGCTATCTGTAAGACGAAAAGCCTGATAGCATGCGAAGACTGACATCGTCTTCTGCACCCTTCGTTCCTCCGGGAACAACAAGTCATTTGCATGCGGAGATTTTATGGTCACCCGCGACTCTCGTCAACCGAGAGGAATGAAATTAGTGTCTTATCTTTACTTTCCTTTTATCTCCAATAAAAGACAAGTAAAGAGGGGCAACTGTCATACCCTAATTTCGTCCGGGGACCTTTGCTTGATGACATGCAACTTTTGTTTGGGCCTTGTGAGGTGCTTGGCACCCATCATTAGGCAATTTGTGAAATTCTGGGACATGCCGGAAATCAAAAGAAAATATTGATGCACAATCCGTAAGGTTCCGTGACACACCGGAAATCAAATGGAAGCACCGTTGCACAATTAGTGAGGTTCCGTAACATTTCGTAATTCAAAAAAGGGGATGATTATGTAATCCGCAAGGTTCCGTAACATTACGGAATGAAAACAAGTATCGTTACGAAATTCATAAGTTTCCGTAACTTTACGAAAAAAGAATCACCAAAAAAAGGCAGGGGGTGTATTTAGTAAAAATGGGGGTGCAAATAGCAACCAGGCCCACTTGGGCCCTCCAGAAGATTCCTCCAGAAGGCTGTTGCTTCTGGAGGAAGCAACCCTGCTCGCCTGGGCGAGCTGGGTGGCAAGCTTCTCCCCCAATTTTCTATAAAATAGGGGGAGAAGTGAAGTAGAAAGGGGTTCAGCCCCTTAGGCACTTCTCTCTCTTTCGAATTTGCTTAGAAAAATTGTTTCCGTGAAGAAAATCCAAGTCGAGGCGCTTCCGTAACGTTTCCGTGAGTGATTTCGCGAAGGTTTTCGACCGTTCTTCATCGTTCTTCAGTCTTCAACGGGTAAGTACCTCAAACCAAGCTTTTCAATTCATTCTATGTACCCGTGGTGGTCCACATTTGGTTTCATGTATTTTTATTCTCGTTTTCATTTACTTTTTATACCCCCTTTTGACGTGCTAAAGTCATTTATTTAAGTCATTTCTCGCTTAACCTAAAAATAAAATAAATTTCCACCGATCGTTTGAATTGTATCATCCGTTAACTTTGGTTGAAATGAATTCCGACCGATCGGTCGTGCCGCAACCACGTTGAAAATAAAAAAAAGAGGTAAATAATAATATAATAATAAAAAAATACCTTTTAGTAAAATAAAGCGAAAAATCAATCGGACATTTTCTCTTTGGGATTTCTCATTCTTAATCGAATTGACTAAGTAACTAAAGTGAAATTAAGGCTAAAATCGACTCGCCTAGTCAAGCTCGTCCACAAAAATAGAATTTTGAAAGTTTATCATTTATGTTTCTTACTAAAAAAAAAGATCATTTTTAAGGTCCAACGCCTTAAAATGATCACCTTTCAAGTAAAAAAGAATCACTTGATTCACGCATAAGAAAGAACTACGTAGGTCTGATTTCCTCATCGCAATTAAGGAATACGTAGGAGCAAAGGGAAACACCCTTGTCGACCACAAAAAGAAAAAAATATATAAAAAGGATATAAGGTCATAAAAGGGAATGTAAAAATCAAAGTCATGTTTGCACATTCGATTAAAGGCTGCCGTCCCTTGTGACGGACGTGTGGGGTGCTAATACCTTCCCCGCGCGTAAATACAACTCCCGAGCCTTTCATTTAAAAGTTCGTAGATCGCGTCTTTTCTGGTTTTTCCGACGTTTTCCTCAAATAAATGTTGGTGGCGACTCTGCGCGTATTCCTTTCGTGGAACACGCCTCCCGCGAGTTACTCGTCACCCTCCCGCCGAAGGGTAGGTTGCGACAACAATCATGAGGAATTGGGGTTTAGTATCTCAGGAAACACCATAAGAACACATGAGCATTGTTAGATAGAGAATATCTTTTTAGCATCAGGCACCTATTAGGAAGGCCAACATGTTCTCTACTTGTTTTTACACATCATTTCTCTCGCGTGATTTTCTTTCTTTTTGCACGGATAGTTTATACACCTGTTCATATTCACACTTACCTTTACACACCAGACACCTATTTGCTGAAATAGCTTACCAAATAACACAAGTTCCCCGAGTGTCCGATACTCGGTTCTTACCATTTTATACTACTTGTGCGATCCGGTGCACTTGCCGAAAGTCGAACACACGCGCTTGTGATTATTGAAATATATATATATATATATATATATATATATATATATATATATATAAAAGAGAATCCTTGAGGTTTCGCACTTGCACATTTGAG
This sequence comes from Glycine max, assembly GCF_000004515.6. NCBI lineage: Eukaryota > Viridiplantae > Streptophyta > Magnoliopsida > Fabales > Fabaceae > Glycine > Glycine max. Next base: position 27,693,744 of record NC_038250.2, read on the forward strand.
AAGAAAACTCATTCGCCCAGGAGCTCCTGGAAGATGCCCAAAGAAAATTATGATAGTAGGGTACATTTGATGTTAGTCGCTCATGCAGACTCCTTAGGATTCCTTTTGAATCCAAGGGCGGCCTTTGCTGTATAAATTCTTTCAGGATCAGCCCATTTCATCAAGTTTCAGTGGGATCGACAGACCCTTGGCATCACTCTACGATCTTAAATCAGGAAAGTTTCACTTGGTCACATACCAAAGTGTGACAATATTTCGGGATCAGCCCATTTAATCAATCCCAAAGCCTTATGCTTTCTTGCTGTGCAGAATAACTGAAGTTTTTAAAAAGAAAGGGGGAAACCCTAGGATCAATATTTTGGTTTATTGATTAAATGTCAAACGACTCCATTGTCATCACTCCAAAATTGTCAAGTGATTAAATCAAACAAAACATACACTCAGAGGGAGTCCCCGAAGAGATTTGCAAAAAGATAGGATGAGGTCTCATGAGTTATCACGTCTTTCACAAAGAGACAGACAATTTGTGTTTTCCTCAAAAAGAAAAAAGCAAAAACAATCAAATCAAAATCAAAATCACAAAAATAGGAAAGAATTTCATGAGCATTACACAATTTTCATGATTCAAAACCTTTTGCATTACTAGCATTTCGAGATGAAGGTTGCATGCATCTGCATCCCAAAAATCCTGTTCATATTAGGCTATAAATGCGTAAATTTCTATTTATATACCAATTTCGCAAATATAATGTCCTATCTTTTAAGTTTAGGATGAGAGGCCCTCTCAAAGAGTCAACCTCTTGCTTTCTCATAAGGTTGTGCCCTTTGGTACTAGTGCCTATTTGGCTTGTTTCATAGGACTCAACGACCTTGGTTTTATCTTTCAGGGGACTCAAAGTCCTCACCTTTATCTTTCATAGGACTCAAAGTCCTGGCTTTTATCTTTCACAGGCTCAAACTCCTCGCCTTTATCTTTCATAAGACTCAAAGTCCTCTATCTTTATCTTTCATAGGACTCAAAGTCCTCTGTCTTTATGTTTTCATAGGACTTAAAGTCCTCTATCATTTACATTTCAAAGACTTCAATATCTTCAGTCATTTACGCTTTCAAAAGAATACAATGTCTTCATTTACATTTCAAAGACTTCAACGTCTTCAATCATTTACGCTTTCAAAAGACTACAATGTCTTCATTTACATTTCAAAGACTTCAATGTCTTGAGTCATTTATGCTTTCAAAAGACTACAATGTCTTCATTTACATTTCAAAGACTTTAATGTCTTCAGTTATTTACGCTTTCAAAAGACTACAATGTCTTCATTTACATTTCAAAGATTTCAATATCTTTAGTCATTTACGCTTTCAAAAGACTACAATGTCTTCATTTACATTTGAAAGACTTCAATGTCTTCTGTCATTATGCTTTCAAAAGACTCCAATGTCTTCATTTACATTTCAAAGACTTGAATATCTTTAGTCATTTACGCTTTCAACAGACTACAATGTCTTCATTTACATTTCAAAGACTTCAATGTCTTCAGTCATTTACGCTTTCAACAGACTACAATGTCTTCATTTACATTTCAATGACTTCAATGTCTTCAGTCATTTACGCTTTCAAAAGACTACAATGTCTTCATTTACATTTCAAAGACTTCAATGTCTTCAGTCATTTACGCTTTCAAAAGACTACAATGTCTTCATTTACATTTCAAAGACTTCAATGTCTTCAGTCATTTACGCTTTCAAAAGACTACAATGTCTTCATTTATATTTCAAAGACTTCAATGTCTTCAGTCATTTATGGTTTCAAAGACTACAATGTCTTTATTTGCATTTCAAAGACTTCAATGTCTTCAGTCATTTACATTTACGAAGAGTTCATTATCTTCTGTCTTTTACACTTTATAAGACTTCGACATCTTTTGTCTTTCATAGGACTCAGTGTCCTCGTCCTTATAGAACTCAATGTCCTTATCTTTATCTTTCATAGGACCCAATGTCCTTGTCTTTGTGCTTCTTAGGACTCAATGTCCTCTACTTCTATGCTTTGAAAAAAAACCTCAAATATCTTCTGCCCTATAGGACTTCCATGTCCTCCCTTTTTATGTTTTATAAGACTTCAATGCCCTTTTGTTTACTGGTTTTTTCTTCCTTGCTTTTCGCCAGTTGCCCATTCGAATAGCAAGGTCACTTGAACGAAATTAGTGTCCTTATCTTTTCTTCCCTTTTATTTCCAATAAAAAATAAGTAAAGAGGGGCAACTGTCATACCCTAATTTCATCCGAGGACTAACATTCATTGATCTTTTGACCCTTGCTAGTCGACTTACGGTATTGAATGCCAGTTATAGTGTGAAACAAAGGATCATTCAGTGTTTTGATCAAGAATGCGAAAAATACCAAACAAAAAGGGGACAAAAGGGTCTTTTCCTTGGTTTTCCTAGACCCTAGCTCACCTAAGCTAAACTCTAGCTCACCTGGGCCACCAAATAACTTCATGGTGATGAAACCAACTCACCTAGGTCAGCTCATTGCTTCAGCACTAAGTTTCAGCTCGCCTGGGCAAGCTACCTTTTCTCCAAGTGCCCATTTTCCTATAAATAGGCGTGCTAGGGAGGTTGAGGAAGGGTGGGAAGGTTCAGAAGGAAGAGAAATGATAGAAGAGAGAAAGAAGAAGAAGAAATAAGAGGAAACAAAGTTGAGGCACTACCGAATCACGACAGTGATCAATCTATACATCGTTCCTTGTTCAGTGTTCTTCGTGCGACCGTCGGTTAGTTTTATTTTTAAGATTTGAATGTGATCTATATACCCTTAGAGGTCTCCCTTGTTATTATGTGCACATCCATCTTCTCCATCTATTATCGGCAATCTCATTTTCCTTTGTAAAGTTTAATCTTAACCGATCACTAGTGTTGTAAAGTTGTCTTTAAAGAGATTGAAATTTAATAAACAAAACCAAGATAAAACCAACTCATAACTAACTTCTTTTTATCATATATCACTTGAGATCATTTCAAGGTCTAATGCCTTAAGGATTCTCTCTGCTTTTCAAATTTAAAAGATCATTTTAAGGTCCAACACCTTAACGATTCTCTTCGCTTTTCAAAATTTAAAACATCGTTTCAAGGTCTAACGCCTTAAACGACTTTTTGTTCACAATTAAAATGAATCTTTCAAAAACATAAAAATTAATTTAACACACAAACATTCACACTTAAAGAACTACGTAGGTTTGAATTCCTCATCGCACCTGAGGATACGTAGGAGCATGGGCAACACCCTTGTCGACCCCAAAAAAATAAAAAATAGAAAAAGGAAAAATAAATAACATTGAAGTCACGTTTTTTGCACACTTGATTAAAAGCTATCGTCCCATGTGACAGGCACATGGGATGCTAATACCTTCCCCATGTGCAAACAACTCCTGAACCCTTATTTTCAAAATCCCCAAACCTTCATCTTTTTGGATTTTCCAACATTTTCCTTGGATAAACGTTGGTGGCAACTCCGCTCGTTTTCTCCCTTGGAGATGAACACTTTGGCCTATCTATTCGGCCTTTGCCATCCCGTCGTAGGGTAGGTTGCGATAGCACATATGTTGGCTTGCATAGTTTTCCTGCATATGTTGATTGCTTCATAAACATTAAGTGAAGGTTCAATTGCTAGTGTGTTTGTATTATGTCCAAGGTCATACTATGTAGTATCTTCAGTATTCTATTGTGATTTTTCTTATGAGTGCTTCTCATGGATTAATTCAGCTTTCAACAAGTTTTCATCTTCTTATGCAATTAGTCTTCACTTTTTGATGTGCCCTCAGTGTGTGTGGCAGCATGTGGAAAGTGAAGTGTTGTCAACTTTAGTCTTCTAAAGTGCCCTCTGTATGTGTGGCATCATTTGGAAGACTTGATGTTGTTTCTTGAAAATCATTTTGAGGTGATCATACCATTCTAAACTTCAGTCTCTAAAGTCATGCTTCTACATCATCCTGTGGTAGCTTCATTCTGATGCTTGATGCTCTATATGTGATCTTCTTGTTTTAAGACCTGGTTGTTCAATACACTTGCCAAGGATGAGTACTCAAAAAGAAGTTTTCTTCATCATCCTGATGTGCTTTAGGAAATCTTATGAGTTCATAACTCACTAACAGTTGTTGAGCAAACCTTTCTGAGCATCATTTTGGGTACCTCAAAATGAACATATCTATTCTTTAATCATTTTGTCACTGAAACACTTGAACAAATTGCTAGTCATCTCATAAACCATCATCCTACGAATTTGCTTAACTAATGATTTATCATAATTAAAATAAGGGATGACACCCTTAGCATATTGAGATATTGACATGAATCTTCCTATTGCCAATAAAAATACTATCAAGTTGGTACTCCATCTCTCTTTGATTGCACACATCTTGGAATCTAACGAAACCATATCCTCCCTCCTATCTATTCCTCCTCTTCGCAGTGAACAAGTCCTTAACTCTCCCCCACCAAAGGAAGATTCCCCGCATGTGTTCCTCTTCATGATCATCTTGAATGTTGAAGAAGTAGAACATCATGATATCCCCCATTGGAAAAATGTTTGCTATGGATAAATTATGTTTGTGATTCCTAATAAATACCTTAATTTTGCATTAGGTCCTTGATAAAAAAAAAAATTTGCATTTCATCCATAATACTTCAAAAATTTTGTTTAGGTTCCAACCGTTCAGATTCCTTCATCAAGTGATGACGCGTCTTAGATATGATTTGTGGCAATTTTTACAATCATTAGTATTTATTTCAAAATTAAAATTACAATTTTTGTTAGTTAAAAACCGCAAAAATCAACTAATATATAAATAATACAGACAAAAATTAGAATCCAATATAACAACAACACCCTTCAACAAAATCTAGTCTTAGATTCAAATCAAAATTTAAAAATTCAAAATTAAAATCATAGTTTTGAAAATGATCTCATGATCAAATACAAAGCACAAATCAAAATTTTAAAAAAATTCCCAAATCACAACCCTAAAGCATAAATCAAATTTTCTTTAGTAAGCGCATAGACCACAATGGAGTTGGAATCACCACCATCCACAGTGTGTGACCTTACCATAACTAGTGACACACGACAACCGCACCACCACCCTAACCTCAAACGAAACTCCAACACCATAAACCCAACAAACTAGATTTAGAAACACATCCTTGAGGATGAGGTTGTAGGACACCTTATCTGCAAGACAAGTTTGAGGAGTTTTGGGATAGAGGTAATGATTGAAGAGATACAGGAGACACAGGGTTGTAGGTGCCTCCATTTTGTGGCTTTTGGGTCATAGGGGTGTTGTTTGAGTCGAGCTGGTGAAGGGGTGCACCCAGCATAGGGTGGGTCGCACACGCAATGTGGAGGTGATGGGGGTGTGTCATGTACGTAGATCCGGGTTAGAGGAGGTGGTGGCACACAATGATGGTTTCAGAGGATGTGGTGGTGGTGCTTACATGGTTGTAGAAGAAAAAAATAAAGGAGGATAGAGGAGAAATTAGGGTTACTAAGAGAATTGGGAAAAGGGAATAAAAAGGGAAATGAAATGGAAAGAAAATAAAAAAACAATTCATTTTGTGTGACACATTCCTTTTCTAATTGATTTTGGCGGTTTTTAATTGTCATAAACTATAATTTGAAATTTAATTGAATAGTGGCAGTTTTCAAAATTGCCAGAATTCATATTTTGAATATTTAACAACCATGCATAATTTATTAGAGAAAAAATTTCTAATATTCGGGATAAAACGCAAAGAAATGTTTTTATTAGAGACCTAATGCAAATTTCATGTATTTATTAGGGATCATAAATATGTTTTAGCTAACCTATTAAATATATCTCTTTTTTCTATTTTTATTAAATTTATTTAAATATCCTCACCCTTACCTCCTTCCCCTTCACCTCTCCTCTCCTTTTTCCCTTATAGTTCTCTTAAATCTCACTCCAAAATGGGATAAAGTTTGTTTGCTGCTTTGATCGATAATAAGTGTAAACCTGAAGATGTCACGAATTCCTTTTTATGTTGTTGTTGATAAGTTGATTTATATAAACACTAATCTTTTATTAGGATTATTTTTTATTGATTTAATGCTTGATTGTGTGTGAAATCATGAATTCATGCATCCTAGACTAGGATACGTAATTCATCATGCTCAATTTGATTGACGTAGGATTGATCCATATTGATAAGCCATTTGGAATTGAAACTTTCATAACTCAATCTTTAAAATCTAATTTTCAAATTTGCATTAGGATAATCAACTATAAGTTACTACAATTGATTAAACCAATGCCTTATATTCCAGTATTGAGATTGCCTGGCATTTAGTCAACTATCATTAGTTTATAATCGATTATTTGGGTTTGGAGAGTTTTCCCTTGTCTCAAAAAATCAATTTTATATGGTAATATAATTGACTATGTTCTTCAGAAAACCTAGATGATGTGAAGAACAATTTAGTTGACTATCTCTAGGGGACAATAAACTATTTCTGTTATGAGGTTATAAAACTTAGTTTTTTGAAGGGGCTTGATAGAAGCTTGCTTGTGAAGCTTCAATGGAGGCTGGATCTTTGAGCTTCAATGAGTTCCTTCAATGGTGATTTTCCACCATGGAGATGCAGCAGAACAAAAAGGAGAAGTGGTGAGAGGAGGCGCCATCCACTAGGGAATAAGCCATGAAAGAAGGAGCTTTGCCACCAAGAATATTCCTTGGATAAAAAGCTTGGAGAGGATGCTTCAATGGAGGAAAAGAAAGAGAGAGAGAAAGAGAGAGGGGGGAGCACGAAATTGAAGGAAGAAAAAGAGGGAGAGAAGTTGAACTTTGAGTTATGTCTCACAAGACTCTCATTCATCAAAGTTACAACAAGTGTTACACATGCTTCTATTTATAACCTAGGTAGCTTCCTTGAGAAACTTCATTGAGAAGCTTCCTTGAGAAGATTTCTTGAGAAACTTCCTTGAGAAGCTTCCTTGAGAATCTAGAGCTTAGTTACACACACCCATCTAATAACTAAGCTCACCTTCTTAAGAAGCTTCCTTGAGAAGCTTCTTTGAGAAGATTCCTAGAGAAGCTAGAGCTTAGCTACATACACCTCTCTAATAGCTAAGCTCATCTCCTTGAGATGAGAAGCTAGAGCTTAGCTACACACCCCCTATAATAGCTAAGCTCACCCCCATGCCAAAATACATGAAAATACAAAAAAAGTCCCTACAACAAAGACTACTCAAAATGCCCTGAAATACAAGGCTAAAATCCTATACTACTAGAATGACCAAAATAAAAGGCCCAAAAGAAGGAAAAACCTATTCTAATATTTACAAAGATAAGCGGGTTCATACTTAGACCATGGGCCCGAAATCTACCCTAAGGCTCATGAGAACCCTAGCGCCTTCCCTTGGATCTCTGGCCTAATCTACTTGGAGTCTTCTCTATACAATGCCCTTGCGGGGTAGGATTGCATCAGGGCTCGTGTAACACCTATTCTCTCATATTTTCATTGTGTTTTTCATTGAGAGAACCTTAAAAAATTTGAGTGTCAACATCGTTTAGATCCTTTGATTGAAAACTCCTTTTTACATAGAGTATCAATGGATCTTTGCATGAGATCGTGAAGAGAAGTTGATATTGCATAGGAAGTGTTTTTCAACTTTTATATCTTTCACTCATCAAGTGAAACATTTCCTTAATCTGTGTTTAAATTTTTGTATACATTTAGTGGATTACTCAACTGTGTTAATGTAGTAGGTTTCGACATGTAGGTTTGCAGTTCTTGATAGGTTTTAAAGGGTTGTTGCATGTGTGGTTGCATGTGCATGTGCATGTGAGTTTGGTTATAAAACTCAAATTTTAATGTAGAATTCCTTAAAATCAAACCAATATAAATTGTTTTTGTATCTTTTCTCTAACCCTTTTGATGCAATCCTACCCTCAAAGGGCATTGGATAGAAAACTCCAAGAAGATTGGGCCAGAGATGCAGGAGAAGGCCCAAGGGTTCTCATGAGCCTTAGGGTAGATTTTGCGCTCATGGGCTAAGTATGAGCCCACTTATCTTTGTACATATTAGATTAGGGTTTCATTATTTTTGGGCCTTGTACTTAGGGCTCCATAGTTTAGGGAGGGTGCCCTAGTAATGTAGGATTTTTTTGTCCTTGTATTTTAGGGCACCTAGACTAGATTTTGTATTAGGGGTATGTCATACCCTAATTTTGTCCGGGGACTATCGTTCATTGATCTTTTGATCCTTGCTAGTTAGACCCTAGCTCGCCCAGACTAGCCTCTAGCTCTCCTGGGCCATGAAATAACTTCATGGTAAAGAAACCAACTCACCTGGGCAAGCTCCAACTCGCCTGGGCAAGCTCATTGCTTCAGCACAAAGTTTCAGCTCGCCTGGGCAAACTGCCTTTGCCCAAGTGCCCATTTTCCTACAAATAGGCGTGCTAGGGAGGCTGAGGAGAGGTTCCAAGGCTCATAAGTGGAGGGAATTAAGAAAACTAAGAAAGAAGAAGAAGAGGAAACGAGGTTGAGGCACTACCAAATTGCGACTGTGATCATTCCTTACTTCGCTTCTTGTTTCGTGTTCTTCGTGTGACTGTCGGTTAGTTTTGTTTTTAATATTTGAATGTGATCTATGTACCCTTAGGGGTCCCCCTTGTTATTATGTGCACATCCATCTTCTCCATCTATCATCGATGATCTCGTTTTTCTTTGTAAAGTTCAATCTTAATCGATCACTAGTGTTGTAAAGTTTTCTTTAAAGAGATTGAAAGTTAATAAAAAAACCAAGATAAAACCAACTCATAACTAATTTCTTTTTATCATATATCACTTGAGATCGTTCCAAGGTCCAATGCCTTAACGATTCTCTCTACTTTTCAAAATTTAAAACATCGTTTCAAGGTCCAATGCCTTCAACAAATTTTTGTTCGCAATTAAAATGAATCTTTCAAAAACATAAAAATCAATTTAACACACAAACATTTAGACTTAAAGAACTACGTAAGTCTAAATTCCTCATCGCACCTGAGGATACGTAGGAGCAAGGGAAACACCCTTGTCGACCCCAAAAAAATAAGGAAACATAAAAAGGGAAAATACATAATTTTGAAGTCACATTACACACACTCGATTAAAGGTTGTCGTCCCTTGTGATGGGCGCGTCGGGTGCTAATATCTTCCCCATGCGTAAACAACTCTCGAACCCTTATTTTCAAAATTCGCAGACCTCTTTTTGGTTTTTCTAACATTTTCCTCAAATAAACGTTGGTGGCGACTCCCGCGTGTTCTCTTTTTTGGAAGATACACATTTTTTATCTCGCCTCGCCCTCCCGTCGAAGGGTAGGTTGCGACAGATGGAAAATCCACTGGGGACTATTAGAGATTTAAGTCATTCAATCAGTGTGCAATGTTTTATCATGACTTCTTCTTTATTTTCCCTATTCTCTTTTAACTTTTGTTTTGTCCATATTTATGTATAAACTTTGTTATGTTATTTTGTTTGGTGTGTGTCTATCTATCTATTACATTTGTAGTTAGAAATATTTTTGTTCTATGCACACATGGCACCTACACCTTTGCACACACTTTGAGATATTAGGCACCTAAACTTTTTGGTTTTTCTAACGTTTTCCTCGAATAAAATTTAGTGGCGACTCCGCTCATTTTCTCCCTTGGAGACGAACGCTTTGGCCTATCCATTCAGCCTTCGCCGTCCTGTCGTAGGGTAGGTTGCAACTAATAGCTACTCCACTGGGATGTTGTTAGAGAGTTAAGCAATTCGATCAGTGTTCAATGATTAAAGACTTCTTCTTTATTTATGTTTCCTTTTTATCTTTTATCTTTTGTTTTGTCCATATTTGTATATAACCTTTGCTATGTTGTTGTGTTTGGTGTGCGTCTGTCTATCTATTACATTCGTAGTTAGATATATTTTTGTTCTATGCACATATGCCACCTACACCATTGCACACACATTGAGATATTAGGCCATATACCCGGGTTTATGTGAGCCATAAAGAGTAAAGGTCGATCTGTGGTCATGTTGGGTCTCCGACTCGCTTGATAATAGTGAAGCCTCATCTAGAGTTTTCCTCTTTTAGTGATGTGTTGTCACTGATAGTCCCTATCGCCACAATGTATTACCTAAGAGGATGATATCTCAAGAAGCCAGTAAAGTTACATGAAACCACCCTTGGGAGTTGTCACTAGAAGGGGACTTTTGGATCCTTTCCATTAGGTTCCTAAATTAGGGGGGCACATAGCAAACTCACTCTGGCTTGTTCCTTTATTGCATCATGCATCTCTTCATGGCATCGTAATGGACATACCATTCCTATACTTATCATTTATCATATTCATGCAATGCATTTGTGATCGAGGTCGTACCCGAATCAAATAAACATTAAAAATGCAGTATCTAGGAAGTGATCCTAGGTTGTCTCTCAGTGAGCAATGATCAACCAAACGTTTATAACATATGTTAATCAAACAGTAACGAATTGGGGTGGGGGGGTTTGTTTTTTTTGTAAATTAAACAGCAAGCAAACTGGAATAAGAAAATAACAAAATTAAAACATGTTGTTTCCCCTTGATTCAAAAGCAAGTCTCATATCCTAGGTTACGGGAATTTATCCCTAATAAGTTCAATCACTTAATCCAACCCGAAATTAATTGACTAAGCAAAAATTAACATAAGGTTGTCATTATGTGATTAAGCAACACATAAACCAATTAATCCCTCTCACATGTCCATTAAGCATGAATGAAATTGATCATTAAGCATGAACGTAAATTAAGCACATAGACAATTAATCAAGCATTAAGCATGCACGGATTAATAGCAACAAATACAAAGCAATTGGTGAAGGGGAAAATCTGATCAAAATTCAATAGTAATAACAAAACCTCAAACAGAATTGTGCTTGATCCTCAAGAGAAAACAACACTGGAAACTTAGCCTTCCATTAATCAGCAGAAAATGAAAACAAATTCAAGGGCAGAAGCAGAAAATGAAATTGATTGGTACGTGAACAGTGTGCGTGAACAGTACTGAACATGCAAAACACTAAAACTTCCTCCTATGTCCACCGTCTCCTCTACTAAAACCCTTGTGCTATTATATAGGTCATCATCATTAAAGGTTACAAATAAATCTGTTTTAAGTCGAGGCCCAAAAACGAAGTAAAATAAAACTGGACTGAATAAAATAAAATTAGACTAATTAAAATAAAATTGTATGCTATCTTCAAGTCCAATTGATAAAACTGCATACTTAATTTGACAATTAAGGCTAATCAGTAATTAAAATGGTGACAAAAAGGGTTAAGAAATACGAGAAACTAATGACACATCAATTTGCATGAGTCATTGCATTATCATACATCTTCATTTATCATGCTTTTGTTCTGCCAACTGCATACATTATATTTTCATCGTTCGCATGTTATGTTCACTCATACATGATCCTTGCATTTTCCTTTGCAAAAAAATAAATAAAAAAGAACAAAAAGAAAGCCACAATGAAGAATGAAGTTTACACCACAATTACATGTGTTGGGTACCATGATGATAGCTATAAACAAACATGTTGGGATTATACACTCATTTCGCTTAAAAAATGATTAAAAATCATGTGAACATGGTACCTAATGCATTGTTAACCAGGAAATGATGGTTCTTCAGGTGACTCAGGTCAATCTCATAATTACATTTGTCATGCATAGTGTTCGAACCCGACAAGTGTACCGGATCGCGCAAGTAGTATAAAATGGTAAGAACCGAGTATCGAACTCTCGAGTAACTTGTGTTACTTGGTAAAGCTATATTCAGTGAATAGGGGTCTAGTATGAAAAGAGATGTGTCAACTATGCACAGGTATGTAAACTAACTATTAAAAGGAAAATCACGTGAGTAATGATGTATAAAGACAAGTAGACAACATGTTGGTCTTCCTATTAGATGCCTGATGTTAAAAGGATATTCTCTACTTAACAATGTTCATGTGTTCTATGGTGTCTCCTGAAATGCTAAACCTCGATTCCTCATGATAGTCTAGCCTAATCTTGATGCATCATCCTTAGATTCCTCTTATTGGACTAAACTCGACCAGAACCGCATTAAGACTAACATACAAACAACTAGGTTACCGTACCTCGATCCCTCGTGATAATACGATAAACTAGCCATGTCCTATCAAGTTCTAAGAATTAGACCAGTTTCCACTGTTGAATGATCCTAACAAAGCATGCATCTACATGATCAAGGCAAAAGCACACTGAAATGACGTACTAATAGCACAGAGAACACATAAAACATCATTAAATATATAGACAGATATTTACATCAAGTACCTACAAAGAAGAACCAACAAAGGATTTAGCTCTCCATATTTGGGAAGCTTCCTTTACAACAAAGAGAAGAGAAAAATGAAGGATTGAAGAAATACTAGTAGTGGGGATGTCTCCTCCACCTTTAGAACCTCACAATCACTCACAGACTCATCTCATGCTCTCAAGATGGCTTCCTCTTTTTGCTCAGTTCTCTGTCAGTCTTCTCATAGGAAAATCTCTCAAAACTCTCTAGAACTTGGACCTTTCTATCTCTAGAGATCTCTAAACATGCAAAAGCTTTGAGAATTGCCCAAACTCCCTCTCCATTTCTAATTTTTGGCTCGCTTAGCGTGCATTAGTGAATTTCGGCTTAGCACGCGTCTTCTCGCTCAGCGGATGGACTCAAGCGGTGCACTTAACGGGATTAGCCCTCGCTCAGGGAACATGCACAGCTCATCCTTCTTCCAAATTCTTCCTCGCGCTCAGCCAAAGGAGTGTTGCGCTCAGTGAATGGCTCGCTAAGCCAGCAGATTGGCTTAGCGAGCAGATGAAAATCAGCATTTCACAAACTTGCCTAATTAATCTGAAATTGAGAGGAAATGATTATTAAACACACAAAATGGGAGTACTAAGTATTTATTACCTATCTTTAACAAAAAGTAATTACAAAATTAAAAAATAACCATAAATTGGAGGAGTTTGATACAATTTACACAGGTTTTATACACAAAAGTTAGTCGTATTCATCGACTAACAACTCCCCCAAATTTATAGTTTTGCTTGTCCTCAAGCAAATACAGAACAACTCACTGGTCCCCAAGTGACAAAAACATGCAGTGACTATGTACAAAGGTGTATGCAACAAAAGTTATTGATTGCATGATAAAAGAATGAAGTAAAATGCCCTCATCACTTGTCTTTCACAAAGCATGCAGTTATTCAAAGAGAAGAATAAAATGTAACTTATACAATTAGATGAAGTTAGGCATAAGACATATATCAAGGAAAGCAGCTTAAACCACAGTCTCACGGCTTCTGTTTCACTCAAGCACAAGTGTTTAAGCTATTCATCAATAACAATTAGCAAGAGGTCCAATCTTTGAACTTCATCTCAAGCCATAAAGTCATAAATGCATAAATAGAATAAGAAGGACTTTTACAGGCTTGTAGTGAGGCTTGGCTACAAAAATAATTGGTTTTTCTAGGATTCAAAGTTTAGATTCTAAGAGAGCATAAATCCTAGACTTATCCAAATATTTCTTTCAATACAATTAGCTTATTTAGTAGCCTTTCACTTTAATTTGTCTTTGACCTTATTACAACAGCACACATTTTCTTTTATTGCTCTTTTTTTTTTAACACACAACTTATTTGTTGTGTGTGCTGATGCTTTACCTTTTACTTTACATCCCAATCAACTCCCCCAAATTTGAGGTAATTTTCCTTGAACTATCTTCTCTCCTAGAATCTAAACAAGGTATCTGGAGATATTCATTCAAGTCCAGGGTTCAATTTTGAAAATGTAATTTAGTTCACATAAGGTGCAAAGGATACAATTATAATTCAAGGTAAGTTTTTTGGTCAATTGGCTTGTATATACAATCATGGCCTTCATCATGTCCTCATTCATACATTTCATTCTAAATTTCAGAGATTGATGCAAAGACTATTACTAAAAGCTAGTCGTTCACTCACAGTTTAAGATCACACTCTCACCAGTTATGGTTCAAGCTTTTCTTTCTCAATCTACCTGTCTATTGACTAACAATTCTAATTGCAAGTTCATATTCTTGATATTTCTTTGTCTAACATACATACTTGCTCAAACTTATGAAAAGAAACACAAACTCCATCACAATCATGCATTCAATCCAAAATCAATTCATAACACCAATTTTCACAAAAAGATAAAAGTGTTTCACTATATAATCATCCAAGTCAAGTTAAAATGTTCCATATGCTTCAAAACATGCATACTAACTATTCACAAAAAGTATAAGTGTATAATTATAAACGGAAACCAAAATTACTCAAAACAATGTACTGAAACTAATATAGTTATAATTGTTATCCAAAAAGCAAAATCATCAGGAATTTAGAAGTCCTGAGATAGATCCTGTGTATCCTGAGTCTGAGCATCCTCATCTTCTATCAAATGGAAAAACAGGGGAATAAGAGAGATCAACAACTTCTCCAGATAAGGAATCAAAAAGATCAGAAGCTTCTCCAATTGGGGAATCAGAGAGAGCAACCACTTCTCCTGATAAGGAATCAGAAAGATCGGCAGCTTCTCCAACTGGGGAATCAGGGGGAGCAGCGGCTTCTCTAGATGGGGAATCGAATATGATAATAAAAGGTGGAGATGGGGGAACTACTTCAAGCTCAGGAGAAGGTGGATTCACCACTGGAGATTGTGTATCAGGTGGCACTGGTTCAACCTGTGCAGGTGTGGGCTCAGGAGGAGGAACCTCGTTGGGTCTCACCATTGAAGGCAGAGCTCCAGGCCATGCTACTTGCTCAAGGAATTGCTCCATAGTCATAATTGGCCTTTGGTGAGCCAATTCTCGCAAACTGTGCATGATAATAACCTGTCCTTGGAATAAGCTCTGTAGCATAGGGACTAAGGTTTGGGAGCTCTGGACATTCGGTCCTATTGTTGTTGATGGAGGAGCTGGAGTCAATGATGAAGGGATGTCATTTGCTCTGGCCCTTTTTCTCGATGCCATCTGTAACTAAAAAGAACTTAAAATTCCTTAGACCAAATTTATTCAAGTTTAAAAAAAGAAATATAAGACTGAGCAAAACACTAGAGGCTTAGCGAGACATGCTCCGCTTAGCTTGCCTTCACAAAATACACACTACCATTTAGCGACACGTGGGGCCGTTTAGCGGATGTTGTAGAAAATTCTGCTTCTGCATAATCGACTTAGCTAGAAACTGCTTGCTAAGCCTAACGATTGCCGCAACAGATGTGCGCTAAGCTCAGCAGGGTTGCGCTTAGTAGCACCATGAAATTTAGAAAATTCATTAAGTATGGGGGCTTAGCGAGCAAGGCTCGCTTAGCCCAATGGCTGCCGCAATGAAATGCGCTTAGCCCAGAGAGGCTCTGGGCTCAGAGATTCAACCTCACTTACATAGGTATCTCAACAGGAGGATAAGTTTTCATCCTCACAAGATGAACTCGTTTAGCACGATAGGCGCGCTTAGCGAGTTCGTTTGGAAATGCATATATTAAATAAATTTTGATGAACTCGCTTAGCGCAGCATGCTCACTTAGCACAGCATGCTCGCTTAGCGAGTTCATCGCGTTTTTCAGAGAAAAAAAAACAGAAAAATGCAATTCGTTTTCTTCCATTTTTGAGCCTCTAAAAGGCATATCAAACATGCAAACCAGTCAAAACTATCTACACAGCATAATCATTCACAAAATCCTAATTTTTAACTAATCTAATATCATTAAAACCATAAAAATTAGAAGCTAAATCTATGGTTTTCTAACCTAAGGTTCAACGAAATAAAAGAGAAAGAAAAAGGAATGAGGAACTTACTTGGATTGTTCTGTGTTGAAGATTCGTAGAAGATGCAAAAAGAAAGCAAGAATGTAGGTTGCACATATTTGGGCGAGAGAGAAACATGTAGGATATGCTCTGAGAATTTTAGGCAAATGTGAGTGTAACTGATGTTACACTCACTTAAGCAATCTTCGACCCTCTCGCTTAGCGAATCACAGCGCTAAGCGAGCCAGAGAGACGTTTGGTTTCTCAAAGCGATTCGTTTAGCAAAACTACTCGCTTAGCCCATGTTTGAAATTCAATTTTTTTTTTATAAAGTTGGGCTTAGCACACAGAAGCGACACTCAGCAAATTCTACAGGTCATAAAACACGTAACTCTTGCTGAGTCGGGATCTGGGCCGGCTTAGCTAAAATGATGCATCTTGAATATAGAGGGGTATGCGCTTAGCGGAGGATGGATCGCTTAGCGCTGCTATGGCTGCAAGGATTTGGGCTTAGCTGGAATGACTAGCACTTAGCTCAATGAACCCCAGTTCTGGCCACAAGGAAATGAGCTTAGTGGCGACGTGTCGAGCTTAGCCAAAGAATACAATACGCTTAGCGAGCCAACCATCGCTTAGTCGAATTCAGATCGAATTGAAATGGGCTTAGCTTAGCCTTGGCCAGCTTAGTGGACCAAATCAGCCTGAGATGCAAGGGTTGAGCGCTAAGAACTAGGGACACTCAGCTTAGCGCATGACCAAAGATGCGCTTAGCGCGAGGCTTGCGCTTAGCGAAAGGACTGCTTTTTTCAGAAAAAAAAAAATTCTAAGTTATTTTTAAGTCCTTTCCTCAACAAATTGAAACCCTTATATCTATCCTTCAAAATAGGCTGATATACCCCAATGTAATGATTATGAAGCAAGTTCCACATTATGCCCTACATAAAAGAAAAGAAAAGCAGAAATTAGAACTAGGTTGCCTCCCAGGAAGTGCTTCTTTAACGTCATTAGCTTGACGTTTCTACCTCAATGGGTGATCAAATGTACGGTGCAGTGTACCTGTGTAAATTCTTCATCATGGTACAGTTTCAACCGCTGGCCATTTACTACCCATGTTCTATTAGGATTTTGAGATTGTGGGTTGTATAGCTCTATTGCACTGTAAGATCGAACTTTCTTGATAACAAAGGGTCCAGACCATTTGGATTTCAGCTTACCGAGAAATAATTTCAATCTTGAATTAAAAAGTAGTACCTGTTGTCTCAGTTTGAAGTCTTTCTTCAATATTTTTTTGTCATGATAGGTCTTGACTTTTTCGTTGTAAAGTCTTGAAGATTCATAAGTTGTTAATCGCATTTCTTCCAGCTCCAACAATTGGATCTTTCTGTGCTCCTTGGATGCCTTCTCATCAAAGTTCAGAAATTTCATAGCCCAATATGCCTTGTGTTCCATTTCAACTGGAAAATGATATGATTTGCCATACACCAGTTGAAAAGGAGACAGACCAATTGGAGTTTTGTATGCAGTTCTGAAAGCCCACAATGCATTTTCCAATTTGGCTGACCAATCTTTTCTGGTTGACGCCACTGTTTTCTCTAGTATTTTCTTTAATTTTCTGTTGGATACTTCGACTTGCCCATTAGTTTGAGGGTGGTAGGGGGATGCCACTCTATGATTCACATGATATTGACTCAACACCTTTTGAAGTTGAGTATTACAAAAATGTGAACCACCATCACTGAATAAGATTCGAGGTACCCCAAATCGAGCAAAAATATTCTTCTTGATAAACTTCACCATAGTCTTAGCATCATTTCTTGAAGTGGCCATAGCTTCCACCCATTTAGACACATAATCAATAGCTACCAAAATGTATTCATTTCCTGCAGATGAAGGAAATGGACCTATGAAATCAATACCCCAACAATCAAAAACTTCAACTTCCATAATGTTTTGCAGAGGCATCTCATTCCTTCAGGAAATTCCCCCCATTCTTTGACATTGGTCACACTTTAAGACATGGTGATGGGCGTCTTTAAAGAGTGTTGGCCAAAAAAATCTTGACTGTAAAACCTTAGCTGAAATTTTGTCTCCGCCATAATGCCCGCCACATGGTGAATTGTGACAATGCCACAATATGCCCTTGGCCTCCTCACTTGTCACACATCTTCGAAGATGATTATGTGCACGCACTCTGAACAAGTGTGGATCATCCCAAATATAATGTTGGGCATCATGAAAGAATTTCTTTCTCTGCTGCCAATTAAGGTCTATGGGGATGACACCTGCTACCTTGAAATTAGCCATATCAGCAAACCAGGGTCTCCTTGCAATCAAAAACAAAGATTCATCAAGAAATTTATCTTTTATTTCAGCCTACTTTAAAGTGACCTCTTCATTCACTAATCTGGATAGGTGGTCTGCTACCACGTTTTCAGAACCTTTCTTGTCCTTGATGACTAAATCAAATTCTTGAAGCAACAGTATCCATTTGATCAATGGTGGCTTGGAGTCAGCTTTGCGCAACAAATATTTAATTGTTGCGTAATCAGTGTAAATCACTATCTTTTATCCCACCAGATAAGATCGAAATTTCTTAAGTGCATAAACGATTGCCAGCAATTCTTTCTCAGTGATGGCATAGTTAATCTGAGAATCTTTCAAAACTTTGCTAGCATAATAGATGGTATGAAACATCCTACCCTTCCGCTGCCCCAGCACAGCACCTACTGCATAATCGCTTGCATCACACATCAATTCAAACTCTTGTCCCCAGTCTGGTGCTGTAATCATAGGAGCAGAGACCAACTTGGCTTTGAGAGTGTTAAAGGCTTCTAAACATTCTTCATTAAACACAAACACAACATCCTTGTTCAGAAGATTACTTAGGGGTTTAGCAATTTTGGAGAAGTCTTTAATGAATCGCCGATAAAATCCAACATGACCTAAAAAACTTCGTATGCCTTTCACATTAACTGGAGGTGGAAGTTTATCAATAACATCTAGTTTTGCTTTATCCTCCTCAATTCCTCTTTTAGAAATCTTGTGTCCCAGCATGATACCTTCTTGAACCATAAAGTGACATTTCTCCCAGTTGAGCACCAAATTAGATTCTTCACAGCGTTATAACACTTTCTCTAAATTTGCTAGACAATTTCCAAAAGATGCACCAAAGACCAAAAAATCATCCATAAAGACTTCAATACATTTCTCTACCATGTCAGCAAAAATTGCCATCATACATCTCTGGAAAGTAGCTAGGGCATTACATAAACCAAACGACATGCGGTGATAAGCAAATACACTGAAGGGGCATGTGAAAGCTATCTTTTCTTGGTCCTGAGGATCTACTACAATCTGATTGTAGCCCGAGTATCTGTCCAAGAAAAAATAGAAAGATTGCCTTGCAATTCTCTCAAGCATTTGATCCATGAAGAGAAGCGGGTTATGGTCTTTCCTTGTGGCTTCATTGAGCTTCTTGTAACCAATACGAATTCTCCATCCGGTGGCTGTTCTTGTAGGAATTAGCTCATCTCTATCATTCTTGACCACTGTCATACCTCCCTTTTTCGGGACAACTTGAATAGGACTAACCCATGAACTGTCCGAAATTGGATAGATGAGCCTTGCCTCTAGCAACTTGAGCACTTCTTTTCTTACTTCTTTTTTCATTATAGGATTCAATCTTCTCTGAGGTTGTCTCACGAGCTTGTAATCAGCTTCCAAATTGATGTTGTGCATACAATATGATGGACTGATTCCTTTTAAATCAGAGATGTGCCAACCAATAGCAGCTTTACGACTTTTTAGAATCTGTACCAGTTGAGCCTCTTCTTCCTTCTACAAGGAGCTGCTAATTATAACGGGTTTAGTCTCATTATCCTCCAAGAATACATACGTTAAATGCGCTGGAAGGGTCATTAATTCTACTTTGGGCTTTTTTGTTGGTCTAATTTTTTCTAATTCTTCAAGAACCACATGACCAACAGAGTTGTCTTTTGGATCATCAAGCTCTTCATCACAAACTAGGCAGTCTGTCACATAATTAGGTTCTTTTTCCAAAGGGAACTGCAGTACCATGGTTGAAGCTGATAATGCTATCTCCTGCTCCACCTCTTCTTCTTCAAAATAGGCATCACTCATATATGGGTGATTCATTGCTTCAAACAGGTCAAAGGAGATTTTCTGATCCTCTACACTGAGTTCCAGTCGACCTTTTATCTTTGCCTACAACATATCCAGTAGTTGCTATGCAGGGATATTCTGGAATAATGGAGACTTCATCCTTTTCTTCTTTGGTGATCAATTGATGATGTATTATGTTAACTTGAAGAATACTTTCTTGATGTGTTTCAATCTCTGCATACTCTTCTTCTCTTCTGACCACAACTTTAGTCATGTCGTCCACCAACTTACCAATCTGAGTCTCAGCTCTTTTAAATGCTTGTTGCATTGAATCTACTGTACCCTTGAATTGCATTAACAGGTCATCCAGATTAGACAATCCTTCTGCTTCATTGTGATAATAAGGTTGCCATTCTGATTCCCATTGATAATCTGCAAAAGAATAGTCCTTTTCAAACTAAGTTCCCTGTTGTTGCATTGAATAGCAATCACCTTTAGAGCTAGCTTGATATGTCATGAAGTCAGCCAATACACTTTCAAGATCAGGAGCTTTTCCATTCTCATGATAATTGAACATGGTCGACTCCTGTCTCCAGTCGGATTTATTTATAGAATAGAAATAACAACTGTCGTGGTAATGTTCTCCTCCAACAAAATCACAATTTATTAGTGGAATAGAGATAACAATCTTCATGATACAGCGGTAGGAGATTGTATTTCTTCGAAATAACTAGGCTACCTGTAGGAGATTCTATACATGCAAAACACTAACAGAAACAGCGGTTATCCAATTCAAGAGGAAAACAAATATGAATAGAAAGTAAATATTCACAGTTTATCAAAGAATAAAGAATAGACACCTAGGACTGAACTAACTTTCCAAATAGAAAGAAGTTCCCCGGCAATGGCGCCAAAAACTTGTTCGAACCCAGCAAGTGTACTAGATCGCGCAAGTAATATAAAATGGTAAGAACCGAGTATCGAACTCTCAGGGAACCTTTGTTACTTGGTAAAGCTATATTCAGTGAATAGGTGTCTAGTATGAAAAGAGATGTGTCAACTATGCACAGGTATGTAAACTAACTATTAAAAGGAAAATCACGTGAGTAATGATGTGTAAAGACAAGTAGACAACACGCTGGTCTTCCTATTAGGTGTCTAATGTTAAAAGGATATTCTCTACTTAACAATGCTCATGTGTTCTATGGTGTCTCCTAAAATGCTAAACCCCGATTCCTCGTGATAGTCTAGCCTAATCCTGATCAAGCATCATCCTCAGATTCCTCTTGTTGGACAAAAATCTACCAGAACCGCATTAAGACAAACATACAAACAATTAGGTTACCGTACCCCGATCCCTCGTGATAATACGATAAACTAGCCCTGTCCTATCAAGTTCTAAGAATCAAACCAGTTTCCACTGTTGAATGATCCTAACAAAGCATGCATCTATGTGATTAAGGCAAAAGCATACTGAAATGACATACTGATAGCACAGAGAACACATAAAAAATCATTAAATAGATATACATGTATTTACATCAAGTACCTACAAGGAAGAACCAACAGAGGATTTAGCTCTCCATATTTGGGAAGCTTCCTTTACAACAAAGAGAAGAGGAAAATGAAGGATTGAAGAAATACAAGTAGTGGGGATGTCTCCTCCACCTCTAGAACCTCACAATCACTCACAGACTCATCTCATGCTCTTGGGATGGCTTCCTCTTTTCGCTCAGTTCTCTGTCAGTCTTCTCACAGCAAAAACTCTCAAAACTCTCTAGAACTTGGACCTTTCTCTCTCTAGAGATCTCTAAACATGCAAAAGCTTCGAGAATTGCCCAAACTCCCTCTCCATTTCTGATTTTAGGCTTAAATAGGTGGCCTTGTTGGTGCTTGCATGCTTAGCGCAACTCTGGCTCGCTTAGCGCGCATTAGTGAATTTCAGCTTAACGCGCGTCTTCTCGCTCAGCAGATGGACTCAAGTGGTGCACTTAGCGGGATTAGCCCTCGCTCATCGAACATGCACAACTCATCCTTCTTCTAGATTCTTCCTCATGCTTAGCCAAAGGAGTGTTGTGCTCAGTGGATGGCTCACTAAGCCAGCAGATTAGCTTAGCGAGCGAATGAAAATCAGTACTTCACAAACTTGCCTAATTAACCTGAAATTGAGAGGAAATGATTATTAAACACACAAAATGTGAGTACTAAGTATTTATTACCTATCTTTAACAAAAAGTTTATAACATTAAAAAAATAACCATAAATTGGAGGAGTTTGATACAATTTACACAGGTTTTATACACAAAAGTTAGTCGTATTCATCGACTAACACATAGCATAAGTATGCCCTAGACATTCATCTCTATGATATTTTGTCGAAGTATTGACAATCAAAATTTCTATTCCTTGGATTATGGGGTCAAACCAAGCACATGCTTTTAAGAAAAGGGTTTCATCAAGTCAATGTCAAGTATGGAAGTAACCAGCTTACAAAAGTTGGGGCAGAAGATGGATCGAGTTTACATAGCTTATTTGGCTACTGCCAACACATGATTGAGCTAAATAGTTTACAAAATTGAGGACTGTTGATGTCCATATTTTATTTCCAATTTCACTTTGACTCTGACAAGATCTGATGAACCATGTTTCTTTAATGATAATCTGAATTGATTCGACCCTATGTTCTATTGAATGTCCTGTGTAAAACTTGTAATACTTCAACAATATATCATTCACATACATCTATGCTTATTTTTCTTTTCACATTGGTTGTGTTGCTCATTTCATTCTTTCCTTGAAAGCTGAACTGTAATCATTGTGATCAAAAGGAAAGAATGTGCTTTACAATGCCCTTACCGAACGCATGCCAAAGCTAGAGTGATGAGTGAAATAGAGGAGGTGCAAGACCAGATGAAGGCTGACATGGAAGCCATGATGAGTATGAGAAAAATGATGGAGGTCAACACGGCTACAGTCGTTGCCGCAAGTACTACCACTGAGGTGGACCCGACTCACCCATCTGGCATTAATCAAGCAAGTCATCCAGTCCCGGATATGGTAGGTCAGGGAGGTGGAGCATTGGGAAGTACAAGCGGCCCCCATTTTGTGCAGGTCTAAAGCAAGCATTCTTTCCCACCATATGGTTTGCCTCCCAACTATACACCGCCCAATGTTGCACACACTCCCGATGAGAACGTCGATAACTCTGCTCCCATGCCCATTGAGAGCCAACAACCCCAATCTGGTCATGCACAGGTCCCTCAACCCATGGGGGAGACATATGAAGCACCCCGAGACCACACTCTAGCCGACTCTGAGCCTCACCTCGGATATGCCACTGAGGGGCAGGCTTTTGGTGGCATACCCCTGCCAAACACTTTGGGGGGGCCCTCGGTATCTGCCACAACCACAACCCTTACATTTTGTGGTGGAAAGACTACTTCCTACCATGGTGGAAAGGGAAAAATTTTATCATATAGATGAAAGGCTGATGGCCATTGAAGGAGGCAGAAATTATGCCTTTGCTGACATGGTAGAGTTGTGCCTAGTGCCCGACGTGGTCATTCCTCTGAAGTTCAAGGTGCCGGATTTCGATAAGTACACGGGACTACTTGCCCCAAGAATCACCTGAAGATGTATTGCAGGAAAATGGGGGCATATGCAAAAGATGAAAAATTGTTGATGCATTTCTTCCAGAAAAGTCTTATTGGGGCAGCCGTCACCTGGTACACCAATCTGGAGTCTTCCTGGGTTCGTTCCTGGAAAGACCTAATGGTTGCTTTCGTTAGGCAGTATCAGTACAATTCTGATATGGCTTCGGATAGAATGCAGTTGCAGAACATGTGCAAAAGGGAGCATGAATCTTTCAAAGAATACGCCCAAAGGTGGAGGGATTTGGAAGCTCAAGTAACGCCCCCAATGATGGATAGGGAAATGATAACAATGATAGTGGACACATTACTAGTGTTCTACTATGGCAAGATGGTGGGTTACATGCCTTTGAGCTTTGCAGATTTAGTGTTTGCGGGTGAAAGGATTGAAGCAGGCCTAAAAAAGGGCAAATTTGATTATGCTGCTTCGACGAATTCTGGTGATAAGAGGCCTGGGGCAAATGGAAAGAATAAGAAGGAGGGACGAACCCATGCTATGGCTATCGTTCTTACATGGCCAAATTTCCCACCAGCTCAACAATATCAATACTCAGCCAATATCAGCCCTTCTCATTACCTACCACCCTATCAGCCAAGAACACCCAATCACCCATAAAGGCCACCCTTAAATCAGCCACAAAACCCGCCTTTTGCACATCTGATACCAAACACCACCCTTAACATGAACCAAAACACCAACCAGGGAAGGAATTTTCCAAAAGAGAAGCCTGTAGAATTCACCCCGATTCCGGTGTCGTATGCTAATTTACTCCCATATCTACTCAATAATGCAATGGTATCCATAATCCCAGCAAAGATTCCTCAACCTCCATTTTCCCGAGGATACAACTCGAATGCAACATGTGTTTATCATGGAGAAGTTTTGGGGCATTCTATTGAGCATTGTATGACCCTGAAACATAAGGTGCAATGTCTAATTGATGTAGGTTGGCTAAAATTTGAGAAGGATAATTGCATGTGAATTCTAACATTGTCAAACGACACTATGCATGGGGAAATTTGAAGGTTGTTGTTAGATGTCCCCAATGACTCATTAGGATTTTCAAGTTTATGTCATTACTGTAAACAACAGTCCCAATGCTATTAATATGGATAAATTTGATGTCCTTGTCTCTCATTCTCTCACAATTACATCTTTGCTTATTTAACTTTCACTGGAATGTGAATGTAATTCATTGGTTTGTTTGCTCAAGTGACTTGTGCTCCTGAGATAATCTCCAAGTCTATTCAATAAGAAATTGCTCGTTCTATACATTTGGTGGGAGTGCCATAAACGAAAAGTAAAGTAAAAAAGAAGGAAAAAATGTTTGATTGGCTGTGTTTCAAATCAAAATAAGAAGTACAAACATTCATATGACCTCATTCTTAAAAGTTTTCTTTTTGAGAGAAAAGTGAGTTGTCAAGAACAAGCGTCATTCGGCTTAATCTATCAATT
Organism: Glycine max; assembly: GCF_000004515.6. Lineage (NCBI taxonomy): Eukaryota > Viridiplantae > Streptophyta > Magnoliopsida > Fabales > Fabaceae > Glycine > Glycine max. The sequence goes on from NC_038250.2 coordinate 27,718,834, forward strand.
GAAAATCCTTTAAATATTTCTCGTCCTTGAAAATTCATTTTGAGAACCTGCATAGTTTCTTTCATTTTTCCTTGCTACAAGGTCATGACAAAAGACAACAATAGATACCTCAGAGCCCTACACTGGGGCAATGAGAGGCACCATGCATGAGCCTCAAGCAAACCTAGGGGCAGATCAGAAGTTCTCACTTGGTAGGTTGAAAACCCAAAAGGGCAGCCTAAGCAAAAGTTAGGGTTAATAAAAAGAAGAAAGAATTAGGAGCGTGTTTATCAGGGGTTTGGTCCCAAAATCCAAACTACAAAAGTATCTAGTCAAGATTTGAAATGACACATGGCTATGTTTCAACATCCCAAACACTAATTTATCCCTTGCTAGCCCCTCCGAGCCAAAGCATATTTGTTTTCTAAAAACAACACAAAAAAAAACAACAAAAACAAAATAAGAACCCTAAGTAGGAACAAAAGTGCAATAAGGATTAATGTATAAGACAAAAGGAGTAAAGCCTAACCCAAGAGTTGAAAAGAACCAAAGTACAAGCAAGACTTGTTGGATCGAGTGGCCTCAGAATAATTAAGAAGAGGGGGTTGAATTAATTATGAACGTGTCTTGACTAATTAAAAATTTATCCTTCTTAATGTTACTAGATTCAATTAGGCTTTTACTACAAAGTTAAGAAAGTAAAGAACAGAAACAAAAACTTAACCAAAAGTAAAAGCAACAATTAAAAGTACAAATCGGAAATTAAATAGTGTAGGGAAGAAGAAGACAAACACAAGATTTATACTGGTTCAGCCACAAACCGTGCCTACATCCAGTCCCTAAGAAACCTGCGGTTCTTGAGATTTCTTTCAACCCTGTAAAATCCTTTACAAGCCAAAGATCCACAAGGGATGTACCCTCCCTTGTTCTCTTTGAAAAACCAAGTGGATGTACCCTCCACTTGAACTAATCCACAAGAGATGTAGCCTCTCTTGTTCTCAGTATAACAATCCCCAAGTAGATGTACCCTCTACTTGTACCACAAAGGATGTATCCTCCAATGTGTTGGGACAAAGAATTCTCAGGCGGTTAGTCCTTTGAATCTTTGTAAAGGGGAAACAAAATATATCTCAGACGGTTAGTCCATTGAAATCTTTTGCTTAAGGGGAAGGGAAGAATTAAAAGAATTATCTAGCGGTTAGTCCTTTGAATCTTTTGAAAGGGAGAAGAGAGACACAAAAGAATTCAGGCAGTTAGTCCTTTGTTCTTTTGGCAAAGGGAGAAGAGAATGAAAAAGATGAATAGCACAAGTTTTTGAACAAAGAACTTTTCTTGGAAGAGAAAGTGCTGATCAAAAACTTTTAGAAAGATGAAGAGAAATGAATCAAAAAATTCTGTAAAAAGATATTGAAAGATAGATGATTCAAAGATGATTGATGATTGATGGATGATAAAGATGTTGAAGGATAATTATTAAACTCATGCCATGGTCACATATTTATAATCTCTTGATGACTCAAGTCAAAGCTTGTGACTCTTGGTAATTTCTTTTAAAACTAGTCACTTAAAAAGTTGTGACTTTTGAAAAAATCTTCAGAAACAAGTCACTTGAAGAATTGTGACTTTTGGAAATGTATTTTTCGAAATCAGTCACTGGTAATCGATTACCATTAAGGTGTAATCGATTACACATCAACAGATATGACTCTTCATTTTAAATTTTGAAAATCAAAACATTTAGAAGCTTTGGTAATCGATTACAAAAGTTAAAAATGTTTAAACACAAGTTGTAACTCCTGAAATTTGAAATCTTAACATTTTAAAACACTGGTAATTGATTACTACCTTCTGGTAATCGATTACTAGAGAGTAAAACTCTTTGGTAATGATTTTGTGAAAACTTCTTGTGCTACTCAATGTTTTGAAAAACTTTTTAGAACTTATCTTTATTGAGTCCTCTCTTGTTTCTTGAATCTTGAGTCTTGAATCTTGATCTTGATTATTCTTGAATCTTGATTCTTGAAACTTGATTCTTGAATCTTGAAACTTGATTCTTGAATCTTTGGAATTTTCTTGACTCTTGATTCTTTGGCATCATCAAAATAACCTTGGAAGACATTGCTTCCACTAGACTCTCAAGGTTCTTACTCAATATAACCCTCAAACACTCTTTGAGCCTCTCTAATCCGTTCTTCCATAGCCCTCTTACCCCTAACCACGTTACAAGCCTAATAAAGCCCATGTAGATCAAGGAATGACTAATTTTGCTTTTAAGTTGGGATTCTGGAATGAAACCCGCACACGCTTGTGATTGTTGAAATATATATATATATATATATATATATATATATATATATATATATATATATATATATATATATATATATATATATATATATATATATATATAATCCTCGAGGTTTCACACTTTCACATTTGAGAAGAAAACTCATTCAACCAGGAGCTCGTGTAAGATGCTCAAAGAAAATTATGATAGTAGGGTACATTTGATGTTAGTCGCTCATGCAGACTCCTTAGGATTCCTTTTGAATCCAAGGGTGGCCTTTGTAGTATAAATTCTTTCGGGATCAACCCATTTCATCAAGTTTTAGTAGGATCAACAGACCCTTGGCATCACTCTATGATCTTAAATCAGGAAAGTTTTACTTGGTCACATACCAAAGTGTGGCAATCCATTGCCATCCTTCAATGGGGCGCACGATCAATCCCAAAGCCTTATGTTTTCTTGTTGTGCAGAATAATCAAAGTTTTTTAAAAGAAAGGGGAAACCCATAGGATCAATATTTCAATTTATTGATTAAATGTCAAAAGGCTTCACTGCCATCATCCAAAATTGTCAAGTGATTAAATCAAAACATACACTCTAAGGGAGTCCCCAAAGAGATTTGCAAAAGATAGGATGAGGTTGCATGAGTTATCACATCTTTTAGAAAGAGACAGTCAATCTGTGTTTTTTCACACAAAAAAAGGGGAAAATAACAATTAAGGTCATCAAAATAAGAAAGAATGTTGTGAGCATTACACAATTTTCATGATTCAAAACCTTTTGCATTACTAGATACAAAGCCTACATTTACTGTATTTCAAGATGAAGGTTGCATGCATCTGCATCCCAAAAATTATGTTCATAATAGGCTATAAGTGCATAAATTTCTCTTTATATACCAATTTCCCAAATCTAATGTCCTATCTTTTAAGTTAAGGATGAGAGGACCTCTCAAAGAGTCAACCTCTTGCTTTCTCATAAGGTTGAGCCCTTTGGTACTAGTACCTATTGGCTTGTTTCATAGGACTCAATGTCCTTTGCTTTATGACTTCATGGGACTCAACGTCCTCTGCCCTTATCTTTCATAGGACTCAAAGTCCTTGCCTTTATCTTTTATATGACTCAAAGTCCTTGCCTTTATCTTTCATAGGACTCAAAGTCCTCACTTTTATCTTTCATAGGACTCAAAGTCCTCGCTTTTATCTTTCACAGGACTCAAAGTCCTCACCTTTATCTTTCAGGGGACTCAAAGTCCTCGTCTTTATCTTTCACAGGACTCAAAGTCCTCGCCTTTATCTTTCACAGGACTCCAAGTCCTCGCCTTTATCTTTCATATGACTCAAAGTTCTCGCTTTTATCTTTCACAAGACTCAAAGTCCTTGCCTTTATCTTTCATAGGACTCAAAGTCCTCTATCTTTATCTTTCATAGGACTCAAAGTCCTCTGTCTTTATGCTTTCATAGGACTCAAAGTCCTCTGTCATTTACATTTCAAAGACTTTCATGTCTTTAGTCATTTACGTTTTCAAAAGACAAAAATGTCTTCATTTACATTTCAAAGACTTCAATATCTCCAGTCATTTACGCTTTCAAATGACTACAATCTCTTCATTTACATTTCAAAGATTTCAATGTTTTCAGTCATTTACGCTTTCAAAAGACTACAATGTCTTCATTTACATTTACAAGACTTCAATATTTTCTGTCTTTTACATTTACAAGACTTCAATGTCTTTTGTCTTTTACATTTTACAAGACTTCAATGTCTTCTTTCATTTAAACTTTATGAGACTTCAACGTCTTCTGTCTTTTATAGGGCTCAACATCCTTGTCTTTGGCTTCTTAGAACTCAATGTCCTCTGCATCTATGCTTCAAAAAAAAACTTCAAAAGTCTTCTACTCTACGGAACTTCAATGTCCTCCATTTTACATTTTATAAGACTTCAATGTCCTCTTGTTTTTTCGGTTTTGCTTCCTTGGTTTTCACCAGTTGCCCAGTCGAATAGCAAGGTCACTCGAACGAAATTAGTGTCCTTATCTTTACTTCCCTTTTATTTCCAATAAAAGACAAATAAAGAAAGGCAACTGTCATACCCTAATTTCATCCGGGGACTATTGTTCATTGATCTTTTGATCCTTGCTAGTCAGCTTATGGTGTTGAACGCCAGATACAGTGTGAAACAGAGGATCATTCAATGTTTTGATCAAAAATGCAAAAAATACCAAAAAAGGGGGGCAAAAGGGTCTTTTCCTTGGTTTTATTGGACCCTAGCTCACCCAGGCTAGCCTCTAGCTCGCCTGGGCCACCAAATAACTTCATGGTGAAGAAACCAACTCGCTTGGGCAAGCGCCTTCTCATCTAGGCAAGCTCATTGCTTCAGTACTAAGTTTCAGCTCTCCTGGGAGAGCTCCCATTGCCCCAAGTTCCCATTTTCCTATAAATAGGGGTGCTAGGGAGGCTAAGCAGAGGTTCCAAGGTTCAGAAGTGGAGTGAATTGAGAGAACTAAGAAAGAAGAGGAAACAAGGCCGAGGCGCTACCAAGTCGCGACCGTGATCATTCCTTACTTTGTTTCTTGTTCCATGTTCTTCGTGCGACCGTCGGTTAGTTTTGTTTTTAAGATTTGAATGTGATCTATGTACCCTTAGGGGTCCCCCTTGTTATTATGTGCACATCCATCTTCTCCATCTATCATCGACGATCTCGTTTTTCATTATAAAGTTCAATCTTAACCGATCACTAGTGTTGTAAAGTTATCTTTAAATAGATTGAAAGTTAATAAACAAAACCAAGATAAAACCAACTCATAACTAATTTCTTTTTATCCAATATCACTTGAGATTGTTTCAAGGTCCAACGCCTTAACGATTCTCTCCACTTTTCAAATTTAAAAGATCGTTTCAAGGTCCAACGCCTTAACGATTCTCTCCGCTTTTCAAAATTTAAAACATCGTTTCAAGGTCCAATGCCTTAAGGATACGTAGGAGCAAGGGCAACACCCTTGTTGACCCTAAAATAATAAAGAAACATAAAAAGGGAAAATACATAATTTTGAAGTCACGTTACAAACACTCGATTAAAGGTTGTCATCCCTTGTGATGGGCGCATGGGGTGCTAATACCTTCCCTATGCATAAACAACTCTCAAACCCTTATTTTCAAAATTCGCAGACCTCTTTTTGGTTTTTCTAACGTTTTTCTCGAATAAGCGTTGGTGGTGACTCCCGCGTATTCTCCTTTTTGGAAGACGCACATTTTTTATCTCGCCTCACCCTCCCGTCGAAGGGTAGGTTGCTGTTGGATTTCCCATACGGTTGCTTTTTGTTCCACTTTTTCTTCGTTCAAATATATTCAAGGGAAATCCGGTTTGCCGAAAAGCGCACCGGATCATCAAGTATTTAAAAATTAAAAAGGATGAATCCGAGTATTGAACACAGGGAACTAATGTTAGCCTGAATTAAGTTCAGAAATGAAGCATTGTTGAGAGAACATGTATGATTGATAATTTCAAACAGAATTTAAACTAACTTTTATGCTAAAAACTATAAAATGCAAAGTAAGTAAAAGTGACAGCAGTAGGTAGAAATGTTGGGTCTTTCTAACAAACAAGCTGATGCATATAAATATATTTCTCTAATCAATCATGCTCTTGTGTTCTATGTTGTAGCCTAAATTACTTAACCTCAATCCCTCGTCAGACCGAATCAATCCAAACTTCATCCTCAAATCCCTCTTGTTGGACTAGGCCCAATTGAGACAGTCCTCTTAGGTTTAGGCTAACTTAAACTGAGTTTCTTCCGCAGATCCCTCTTGTAAGACTAGACTCAGCTCAAGCAGCTTACGAAAGTTTAGCCTAATTTAGCCTAAGCTTCGTCCGCAGATCCCTCTTGTAAGACTAGACCTAGACTAAACATCATTATTGTAACAACATAATTAAAACCAAAACTTAATCCACAGATCCCTCTTGTAAGACTAAGTTTCGATCCTACTTCAATCAAGTTCTAAGGCAACAGTACATTTCCCAATGTTAAAGTCACCTAGCTATGCACACAAATGGATGATCAGACCAAAAGCATACAAACATTAAGCATTGAAGGAAGCATTGAACACAGAAAACATAATCAATTAGATATTAGGTATTTACATCAGCTGTTCATTAAAAATCCCTAACTACGGTGTTTAGCCAACCATTACAGAAGAAACCCTAACAATAATAAGCTTACAAAACCTAGGTATCTCTGTAAAAGTTGCTCCTCTTGCTGCCTCCAGAGCTCTTTTCTTGAAGTAGGCCCTATAGTGTGCTCTAGAATCTGTGCCAATCATCTGTTTAAAGTTTGTACCCTAATTATGCACAAGACAGGCTTTAAATAGGCTCTGAATTCGCAATGTTGTGCTTAGCGCCACCCTCGCTCTTAGTGCGGGTAAGTGGATTCAAGCTTAGCGTCAGTCGTGCACTGAGCCTGGCTGAAGACACCTGTTGCGCTTAGTGCACTGATCTCACGCTTAGCGCACGGCTTTGATGCTGATGTCTGCCAAATTCTTCTGTCGCGCTAAGCGCGCTGAAGATGGGCTTAGCGGGGGATGCGCGCTTGGCCCACTGATGAGCTAAGCTCAACTGTCACTTTTGGCACTTCATGACTTAGCCTCTTTTCACCTGAAATTGCACACATTTCATCATTAAATCCAATGGACATATTCTAGAGACAGCTTTATCCATAAAACAATTTATTTACAAAAATCACTAAAAAAAATAACCATAAATTGGGGAAATATACAATTTTTGGAAAATGATTTCTATACAAAAGTTAGTCGTATAAGGCGACTAACAGTTGCGACAAGGTATTTTTGTAATTTCACATGTATTAAGTGCACTATTTGATGTGTGTGTTGGGAGAGAAATTTAATTGAATTGGGAGAAACCCAATCCAATTAAATTTTGGACCAGCCTAAGGGGGAGGTGAGCATTTTCTTGCTACACCCCATTGCCCCATCATATGTCACACTTTGTGCATGTCCTTCATGCTTTACATGCTTCATGACACCTAAGCACACTTAGTGGAGAATCTTGGACTTGATCTTGGATTAGTGGACTGAACCATAGATGAAATTCACTAATTATAATTAGTGAAATTTTGGCTCCAAATTTGGTTTCACAAATTCAAATTCAAATTCAAATTTAAGTGAATTTTGAATAAAAATTCAAATTTTCCTTCAATTTTTTGTGACACTTAGGCTATAAATAGAGATCTTGTGTGTGTATTTTTTCAACTTTGATCATTTGAGAAATTAGACTTCAAAGTTCAGACCTCATTTGAGGGATAAATTTTGTTCCCTCCTCTCCCCCTCTCTCTGCACTTATCTTTTCTTACCTTCCAACTCTTATCCATGGCTTCCTATGGTGGTGAGTTTGTCCTTGACTCATCTTCTCCTTGAAGTGACGTCTCCAATCACCTTTCTTCCTTCTCCATTCTGTTGCCATTGATCTTCAAGAAGCAAAAAATTCCAAGGCCTACAAGCTCTATATAGAGCTACATCACCTTTATCTTGTAATTGCTTCTTGCTTAAGTTTCTTAACATTTGAGTTTTGATATTTGTATGGTATCTTTGTGAAAACCTTTAATTGTGTTAAGAAGTTCAAATGGCATCGGTAAGATATTTAAATCTATTGATTCAACTGAATTAAATGAAACATATTGTAAAAATATTTCAATTAGATCTAAAATCAATTTGAAACTAATTGATCTTCCTCTTGATTTGTATTTTCATATTCCATTATTTCTAACATTAAGTTGAACCATTTTCTAATAATCTTAGGCAACTCTTTATTAACAATTACATATTTGTTACTTTGGTGCTTTGATCATAATAAGTAACCACTTTTACTAATGTTGCCCTGAATGTAAGGTTGTGGTTACTCGAAGGACTAATTGTTCCTGCAAGATTATAATTCTCTTCTTCCTGCCAATCAGCCATCTTGTCATTGATTTTTAATCAGCTTGTTGCGCATCATTGATAATCAATGACCACAGACTGCCTTGTCGATCCGCCAATCTCTAACCAGTTTTTAATCAAACAACAAAGGAGTTTTTTTAATTTTAGAAAACTAAAAAATTATTTTAAAAGAGCAATTAAACAAGCCCTTAGTTTCAGGTTTTCTGAACTTTTTTTTTTCTTTCTATGACAGTTAATAGTCTTTGTTTCATCTTTGAAAGAGATATGAGAGAGGTGTGGGGGAAAAGGAGAGCAAAGGTAACAAAGAGATAGGAAATATTTAAGTAAATTTAATATAAAAAATAAGGTATATATAATAATGATGAGAGATATGATAATTTACAAAAAGAACATTAAGTCCCCTTAAATTTCACTTCTTTTGCAAATAGAGATCTCAAACTTTAACTTTGTCTTAATTAATCTTTAATCTTTACTTTTATAAATAGATATCATGAACCACACTCTATAGTAAGAGAAGCCTACTTTGACACACTTTATGAAAAACTACCCAAAAGGTCACCCATCTCATAATTGCTTCATGTAAACAAGCTTAATTGTGAAATTCTTAAGTGATTGACTACCAAAAAGTAGATGTATCCTATTGGTATAAATAATACCAATTAAGTCATCCTTAACTGTATAATCTCATACCTACACAGTCTTTGGATCCCTCAGATTTGGATGAGTATTCGATTCATTCATGTATCTCTCCCGTTGTTGAAGCCTACAAGGAGTCGCTCCCATTCCATGTCAGATCTCTTGTGCACCGACGATCAATCCCTGTCTTCGTCAGTGTTGGGGATGTTACTATGAATGGGTTCAATTTTAAAAATTAATTAAGATGAAATTGAAATTAGATGTCTATGTGCAAAAGATGTATAGTTTAAGGATTGATTGAATCAAAATTAAATTTCATAATATCTATTTTCAAACCAAATAAAGTTTAGGATCAATTGAAACAAAATTAAAGTTTAGGATGACTATTTATAAAAGAAATAAAGTTTAAGATTCTTAAATACTTTTTTTCCCCGATAATTTTTATGAGAATTGAAAGGCAAGTCCAATTCAGAAAAATATTCATATAATATTTTTTTCATCACATTACTTGTTTTTTAATTTTCTTTTTTTTTTCTTTTAAGTCAATATAAATACAATTTTTTGGGTCGTGCAATCCTTTAATCCACCATCTGGTGTACCATATTTGTACCATCGTGTACTTCCACTTGAGGTTCAACAGTATAAACTCGATGTGCAAACGTCAAAATCCAATATATTAGTTCGAATAAGATCTTTCTTTACTAGAATTATTCGAGTCTGCCCTACTCTGACTTTGCCATGCTATGGAGTATATTTATTATGTTTGCCACAAGTCATGAGCGTCACTACGAAACAATGTTAGTTCCTTTGGAGTATGGATGTTGTGTCGTCTGATTCCAGTATATACGGTCTGTCGCAAGTGTCTGGATTCTCTTGTCATCAATTTGGTTTTGAAAATTGGTAAGGGTTTGTTTAGATAATTTTCTTTAAAAGCACGTATAAACCTAAATTCATCTTATAATTAAAGAAGCTATAACACAGCATAAGAAAACTTCAACAAGTTAGCTTATACTAAGCAAATTTATCTTTATATATAGAGAAGTTTTTTTTTTTTTTCATTTTTCTACGTTATTTTCTTTTCCTATAAATGTTTATGTATACATTTATTCAAACACAATGTCCTAAATAAGAATATATATATATATATATATATATATATATATATATATATATATATATATATATATATATTAAAATTACATAAAATCCACAATATATATATATATATATATATAATATTTAGAACATATTTGTATGAATAGATTATTTAGCATTAAAATATTTCATTAAATAATAAATTGAACATTGTAAAAAAAATACTAAATAAAAAAGGTTAAAAATAATTTAAGAAAATTTTTCACAATCTAAAATTTGAGTTTAATTGTTAAACACTATAAGTGTATATTAATTAAAATTTAAAAAATAACTTAAGTTAAAAATGAGATAAACAAATTAAGTTTAATTTTTTGTTTTTTAAACAAGTTAAGCCCAATCTCTTAATTAGGTTCATGTAAATAAATGAGTGAAACTAGACATTCAATTTTTTTCACTAGCCAACCCTAATTTTTTAATGCTCAACTTAACTCAACTCATTTACATCCTCGATCTGAAATTTTTTAATGCTCAACTTAACTCAACTCATTTACATCCTCGATCTGAAATATATATTTAAGTATATATTGCTTAGATAAATTGCAAAAAATGAAAAATCAAAGTAAATATTTGATTTTGTTTTTCTTTTCTAATTTAAAGTGAACGATTAATTTTTTTCCTTTTCAATTTAAATTATAATTGGTTAAACATGTGTGATAACTTTTACTATAAAAGATGGTATTTTTTTTCAGAGTATAATTCTCCCAATACATAAGTGTTTAAATAAGTCTTGAAACTAAAAATATAATATGTGTTTTAATGTTTTGGTTTTATTAAATCTTTTTATTTGTACCTGCATTATTGTTTATCTAAAAACATTTTAGTTTCTGTTATTTAAAAAATATAACAGCTATTATTTAATATTTATCCGTCCTAATTCATTAAAATGAAATAAAAAAATCACAAGCATGTAAAGAAAAAATAAAATAAAGAGGACCGAAACAAAAATAACTATATACCTGTCAATATATATTATATATCTATATCTATACACACACTATCAAACATAATACTACATATTTAAAATTCAAACTCTTTCCTTAATTACCATCAACGCATGTTAACTCCACAAATTATATATATACTCACGTTTTAGAATGAATATATATATATATATATATATATATATATATATATATATATATATATATATATATATATATATATATATATATATTTTGACAAGTTACTTTTTGGATGTATTTTAAGAAAATCAAATTTATAAAAAGTTAATTTTACATTATGGATAAGTGGATAGTCTATAAATGATGTACATACTTTACCATAGAATTAGCTTAGACAGGATTTGAAAGTCTTGTTTTAAACCTTAGTTAAATTGAGATTTATATGCCCAACCAATATGTGTGAAATTAAATTGGGCATGTTATAATGACACTAAACTAAACCACTGTTTGCTGCTCATCACAAATGATTGCTTTTTAGTTGATATTGCCGTGTAGTTTTCCTTGGTTGCGCTAATGCTCAAGTAATTAGGCATAACCTATAAGATTCTTCACATATAAATTAACCAACAACCATTCGATCTATTGGAGGAAACTTATAATGTCTACTGAATTGGCAAGCATTAGCGAAATGAAAATGATATAAAAAAAATATATAAAAATATATAGTACTAGTGCAGTGATAACTAAAATTAACTTTTGTGTTTTCCAAAAAGACCCTGATTCCCCCTACTAATCTGTAGTTTCTCTGTTATTAAAAAATATAAAGCAATTACACACGTATGGCTGAGAAGTGATTCCCAATTGCTTTTTTCCTATATTCGGTTTTTGACAGCCAATTTAGATTGCTGCTGAGGTTGCATGTTGATTGGGAAGCATCTAGACAACAAAATAGGAAATTTGAAGAGTGAAAGAACGTTGTACTTATATAATCACGGTATACTATTGTTAGCATTTCAAAAAATGTAATTTCCTCTTATATGGGCGTAGGACACATGTGTAATTTGTTGGAAATAAATTTGTATATTCACCATGAAAGTCATCGTGTAATTAATTCTAATTTTAATAATAAAGTATTATTTTATTATCATTGTCATATTTCACTATTTGATTAAATAGTCCATTTGATAATATCCTTGATTAAAATTAAAGACATGTTATTATAATAGAGATTAGGATAGTAAGAAACACGTTTTTTTAATTTTAATCTAAATTGTTCTTTATCATAAGATTATTATAAATAGGACATCAATAATCTAAATAGATTAATATATATGTGATAATATTTATTAGATAAATATTAATAAATCTCATTTATTAATTTACATATACAGATGAGTCACATGTGAATGTGATAATTGAACTAACTCAATTGAGATTTTCTAATGGTTAAATTTACCATAAATTGTCAATAGAAAATTCTCAAGAAGAAGTTTAATAGTTTTCTTTAACCTAAGATTGTCATACTAATTAAAAGGTTATTCGTTATATTTTGATTTCGGATACCTAATGCTTTAGAGTACTTGTTGAATGGATATTGGATATGATTAAATATCTGTAGAATTAATGATTAATCAATAAGGAATCCATCAACTATTGGTAATGAGTTTGAGCTCTATGAATAAAATTATATTCTGGCTAAGAAAATTAAATGAAAGAATAAATGAGTTTCTTAAGTCATTATAAGTTAATCCAAAAAAGAGTTTAACACTAATATCATACACTAGAGTTAACCAAGAGTTGTAAAGAGGAAATAAATTATTATACTATTATTCTAATGGTTCTTGAAAGTAAAACGTTACTTCATGCTATCCGAACATTAAGGAATGTTGCTAAATGTCTATCTTGATTAATATATTACCAACTTAGTATTGAACCTACGAGATCACACACAAACGAGTGTTCTAATCTCTGCTACAGAAATTATTTTAATATTTGATAATCAATTAAATTAGAGAATTTAATATGATAAAATGATTAATTAATTTCTTAAGTGGATTTTATGTTTAGAATTTGGTTTGAAAAGTTGTTACATAGAAGTTGAACTTGATCAATTATTATTTCTAATTTCAAATTGTTAAATGGTTAACAACAGAAAATAACAAGAAACAATATTTTTAAATGACTTAAAAGATAAGATATTTGTTTTAATTTATCACAAATTTGTTAGTTTGGGCGTGCTATAAATACAGTCTTAGACTGCACATTGTAGATACCAGTTATCACTTCTCTTCCCATCCTCTCATAGCACCAATTATTGTTTCATCTGTCAAAGTTGTTGATGAATAGAGATTAGTCTCAGTGTGGATACACATAAAATCTTCGCATTATTGAAGAAAATTTTTATGCTTCAAGAGTTCATCAACAGGTACACATTTAATATGTCGTCTATTTAAATATAATTTAGATGTAAAATAGATCTTTTTTACTCTGCTATGTGTTTTGAACACGTTTTATCCTTCAGAATTGACATAAGCATTTGGATGCCAATGTGTTGGTCCATTTGGTAAGGATCATACTGATATCTTACAAAGGCATGGATTCAAATCTCATTATCGATGTAAGAATCTTGTTGGTAGGTGATCTATAATTACATCTCTCCAGTTTTTATTAGACATTCTTGGCATCCTCTTTTTCCTTCTTTTGATGTATATTTTTCACATATTACCCTAGAACTAGTAGAAAATTAAAAGTTCTCTCCTAATCATCTCAAACTATGTATGCTCTTTTATCTTTTATCTTTTATCTTTTATTTATAATTGATTTTTTGAACAACTTATATCTCTTTCAATCTACCATCGTTTATCTCAATCTCTTAATAAATTTTAATAGTATTTTAAAAAAAAATATTCATAGTTAAAAATAACTTTGTATTATCATTTAAATTTGAAATATATTTTATACATTATATATATATATATATATATATATATATATATATATATTATGAATTTTAATTAATATTATATATGTGTATAATAAATTTTAGTTATATAAAAAATATTTATACTATATATATAATACAACATGAGATCTTGTATAGTATATCTAAACCCTAACCCACTAGGGTTGGATGATTAAGAGTTTGATAATAATTTCGTTACATTATTCCCACTTTAAGGATCAAAAGGAGAGTTAAAAGGTATAATTAATTAAATTTTTTATATATTTTCATCCAAATGTTTGTGTCTTTTTTTTTTCCAGATAAAAAGTTTAGGTAAATTGAATTTCAGAAACTTATTACTAAAGTCAAGGCATGCCTCAAGGCACATGAGCTCTTATAAAGGTCTAGTGAGAATCTACTTCCAAGTCATATATTCTAATTTATGATATAGAAGTCGACTATTGGAGATACAATATCAATTGCTAAACAATTAGTCTAGCAAACACTTTCTAAATCAATTATCAAGCTATGTATTGTTGCTGGGGGATTATTGAGAAGCAAATGAATGACTTTCATGACATGAGTTTTGAGGATCATTATTTCTATCTTTAGTATATTATTTGATGATGTATTATGTGGGAGATGAAAATCACAGAAAAGAAGGTACATGTAGGAAATCAATTGCTTGCTTGAATTGTTGTTCGAAGGTTTGGAGCCAAAGAATACTTGTTCCCACTACAAACTATGTTTTTGGTTTTTTTATGCTTGTTATTTTATAAGCTTTGTGTTTTGCTTGATTTTGATCATTGTACGCACTACTTGTGCACTTGGAGACTCTGTTGTACCATTTTTATTCATATTTTTGGTCTAGATGAGCCATAATTTTTACCCTTACTTTTAGGAGTTTTTCACATTAAAAATTTGTCTTTTGTGAGCTTTCGTTTTATAATTTTATTGATAATATCTTTTAATTTATTATATATATGATATATGTATATCAAGGTAAATCAATAGCATATATAGGTCACATTGTATAAAAAAAATAGAAACAAAATCACATGTATAGAAGTTGGGACAATGAACATAAAACATATTGTCATTTTTTTAAAAAAAAGAACCCATATTCTACATCAGTTTTATCGACAATTGATGTAAAAAATCACATTCTACATTGGTTACTACCATAACCAATGTAAGAACTGACACTTTCTACATCGTTTATGTCAATAATGGATGTAGGAAGTGCATGCATGCACACATGCAAAATATACATGTCCTACATTTAACATCGTGTTAAATAATATTGGTTCTGAAATCAATGTAGTGTGCCTTGTAGCATTGATGTTAAATATATATATATGCTTTTTGTAGTAGTTGCAACGCATACAAACCCTAACTATCACATAGGAGAAACCCTAGCAGAAAAATCCCAAAGAGAGATTGATTCAAAAAACCCTAACTATATCTTAATTTAATTCTTTATTACCTTGGTTACCTTTATTACTATTCTTCATTTTATTAATCATGTTAGCATAAACTAATTAGAGTTAATGACAAGAACTAAATAGAGCACTAAGAAAAATGCCAAGAACTAAAAAAAGTAACAATTTTTTTACAAGAATAAAACCACACAAAATCATATTTACATAAACTTAAAATATATTTACTTTTTTTAATTGTGTACTAAAATTGTGATGAGTTTTGAAACTTCAACAAATTAGAGTAATTGAAAACACTCACAGATTAAGTAAAAAAAAACTTCATAATTTTTTATGACAAATAATGACAATAACAAAATTTAAATCTAAAACCCCGTATAAACTATTTAATTTGTCCACTAGACTAAAACTAGTAGGTTAAAAAAGAGAGAGAAAAAAACTTCATAATGACAATTTTTTAATTGTGTACTAAACGGATATGCATCTAATTTAAAGTACTCATAATCAAAACATAACCAATGAAACACCTCTCTCACTGTTTCCTTTAGTAACCAAAATATCATACGTTTGCCCTGCTTTTTACAGTGTGAATTGCATGATTCATCATGCAAATATATTGAATTTTATTTCATCATATGCAATGAGTCACCACATTCATAATTCCCCTGTACACAGTGGATTGGACATGGACACAAGATAATGCTGATGTTTGGTACCATTAACCCCCAATAATTAAAACACGTCATTAGTGGCACTTCCTTGGACAAATCTTCGTCAGAAAGCGGTAACTTACGTCTTCTCCAATGCCAGAAACGAGTGATAACTCTTCCATTCTTCTGTCCCCCATTAACAAAGAATGTGAAATAATGTGGCTAAGTTTTGAGAATATAAACCATGTACTATAATAGGAAAGGTGGATCCTTATTGGTACGTAGTGCAACAAATAAATCAACTGTACAGGGAAATTGATTGGTGGGGCATGAGGATGACGCTTAGCAACATTCTCGCCAAGGTGAGGGAAGTGGAAAACAGGTGATAGAGCAAATGAATCAAATGGCCACAATATTTTATTCAAGTGATGATATCAACACATTCTTTTTAGATATGATATTCCTTTTTATCAACTTCTATGCCATTAGTTTTTGAATCCTAATTATTAAAAGCCATGCCATTTGACGTTTTTCTTCTTTTTATGACGTATATATATTTTGAATTTTATATTTATTAAATCAATAATTTTATTTTTTTAAAAAAATTAGTTGTTTAATCATGCAGGATTTTCAATTTCCTTACGTTGAAAAAATGCATTTATTAACAAACAAAACATGTCAAGTATTAGAATTATACTTGATAATATAAGATTATTGTTTAACAGAAATAGGGCTACTAATATAATTAATATTATAAATTTGCATTAATATATAGTACAATGCGTTATATTAATATTTAGCACATACCGATAATATTTATTAATTCCATATGCCGACGGCATTTTCTTTTAGTTTAATACATATCATATAAATATAAATTTACAATATTAATTTATACTAATAGTATGATTTAAAATAAGTTCATATTAACAAAAGTTAATCTAATTAACACTAAACCCTTAATACACATAATTTTTGTCGTATTAATTATTTTCATCAGTATTTAAATTTATTTTTAAAATAATATTCTATTAATTAAATTATTTTTTAAAGTTTTTCAAAATTAGAAATTCTAAGTTTTTTCTATTTTGATATATATTTATAAACCCACTCAATACATGGGATCTTTGTTAATTATATATATTTAGAAAGACAAATATCATAAGAAGGAAGGGTTAAATTATGATTTTAGAAAAATTTTAAAGCCTATTTTGTAAAAAAAAATAATTATCGTTTGAAGAGTAACTTTGTAAGAAAGATGACAGATTTTTGCAAAAACACTTTTAGACGATGGAAATCAAATTTTACAAAATAGACAGAATTTTCAAAATAAAATCCAATTCAAACCCTGTGTTAGTTTAAAGCAGAAGAGTAAAAAAAGCATATAAGACACAGATTTATACTAGTTCATTTCTACCATAGATACTATGTTTAGTATCACTTTTGTGAGCTTTTGAGTTGATCACTTCAGCAGAAAACTACTTGCTTTAAGTCAAGCACATCTATCACAAGCAGTGCGCATCTTTTAATGGTGTTTGACAACTTTCAGATCTCGAACTTCATTTATTCTTCATAGGATTTGACAGATCCTAAGAGGATGTCCTCTGTAAAATGGATCTCAAACATAGAGTAATAAATGAAATCTTAAATGTCATCCAATAATGTTATATCACATCATGACCTTCACTAACCATTGCTTGATATTTCAGATGCAAAATCTGTGAAGCTTAATCCGATTTCGCATAAGACACAACCTTCAACCTTCATATTTATTTGCATCTAATCAAAATAATTTAGGATCCTGATTCGTCTTAAGACATAAATGTCTTTTGACTTAACAATCTCCCTTTTTTTAGGATATTAAACAAATACAAATTTAAAAGTTGAAGGAAGACTTACAAGATATATCAATAAAGAGTTAGCCAGTCACATCATATCCACAAGAGAATATATTATTCATAACACATAAAACTTTGAGATAAAGTTTGATCAGAACTACTGAAAACATCTTATTTTATTCATAAAGAAGAGAGTATCACCTCCTTTACTTTGATGGTGCCTCTAATGTTGGCTCTATCCTGACGTGTTCTTCCCTAGAACACGGCATAGGGACCATAATGCTAGGAGCTAAACTTTTCAAGGAATGGTGTCCATCAAAGAACCATCTGACTAGAAAGCCCTCTTCCTCTAACCCTTGAAAGTTCACCCATCATCCAGGGATGAAGGATTCTTCTAGGAAGGCACTTTTGACATCCTTTTCATTATTAATACTTGGAATCATAACAACTTCAATCCTCCTGAATGTCATTGTTCACAAAGATTGAAACTTTTTTAGTGAAAGGATGAGATTTTTTAAATTTGATATCTTAGATGCTAACAGAAATACAAAGAGTTCAAAGTTTCAAAAGAGTTCATTGAGTGTTTGCCTTTGCCTTTTATATGTTTTCAAAACATAGAGAAGGAAATAAACAGTAACGATTCAATTCTCATTAAAAGTTTTTTGAAAAAAGTCTTTCAATCATGGCAAAAAGGGTGATGCACGTCTTTTAAGAAAAACCTTCCAGTTATAATCTTTGAGAACACTTTTTCACTTCCGCTTGTACACTCAAGTGCAAATTAGCCCAAACAGGTTAGTGAAGATCTATAAGACGATACAATCATTTAAGGATAGTAAAGATGCATCATTAATTTGATAGACCAACCATGTGAAGATGATCCCTAATACAAACGAAGTGATCTTCAGACAAAGGCTTAGTGAAGATATCAACCCATTAGTGATTTGTGTCTACAAAAACTTTATATCAAAAAACACCTTTTTGCACATAATCACGAATGAAATGATATTTTATCTCAATATGCTTAGCCTTTAAATGTTGTATGGAATTTTTGGACAGATTGATTGCTCTAGTGTTGTCACAATATACTAGTATATTGTTATCAAAACTAGATTAATCTTCTAACTGATACTTTACCCATAGCAGTTGTGAGCAACAACTTTCAATAGCCATATTCAGCTTTTATTGTAAAAAAAGCAATGGAGTTCTGGTTCTTACTTGCCCATGATATCAGATAAGGTCCATTATAGTGGCATCCACCACTTGTGCTTTTTCATTCAACTGTGCTCCTATATATTTTGCATCGTAGTATCCTAATTTCATCCGGGGACATTTTTTTGTCGACATAAGGACATTGGTTGACCAAATTTAGATGCTTAACACTCATCGTCACGTAATCCGTAAAGTTTCGTGAAGTTTTGGAAGGAAAACAACCAAAAACACAGAATAGGGGGTGAACTGATCAAACTGGGGGATGTGACTAGCCAGTCATATCATATCCACAAGAGAATATATTAGTTATAACACATAAAACTTTGAGATAAAGTTTGATTAGAACTACTGAAAACATCTTATTTTATTCATAAAGAAGAGAGTATCACCTCCTTTACTTTGATGGTGCCTCTAATGTTGGCTCTATCCTAACGTGTTATTCCCCAGAACAAGGCATAAGGACCATAATGCTAGGAGCTAAAATTTTCAAGAAATGGTGTCCATCAAAGAACCATCTGACTAGAAAGCCCTTTTCCTCTAACCCTTGAAAGTTCACCCATTGTCTAGGGATGGCACCAATCCTCCTTTCCAATTCCCCTATATGGCAACTCATAAACAAGGAAACAAAGAGACAAGCAATAACCAAAGACAAAAAAAAAATGAAATGAAAGCTAAACCAATGGAGTTTTAACAAGACAATTTTTCAAGGATTATTCAATAATTAAAGCACTGAAAAGGACATAGAAGCAAGCTAGGACTCAAAGAGAAACTTAGAATGGCTCTAGAGTAGAGTAAAAAAACTGAAAAAAAAAGACTCAACAAACCTCTAGCTTTGGCACTTGTTTTCACACTAATTGAAATTTAGGAACTAAGATTGGTATAAAATAGGTACCAATTATAGAATAAATTTTGAGCCAAAACAACAAGCACAATTCCCTTTCACTTTTTTTTTTTTCTGGATACTGATTTTTCTGCCAACTTGTGTGATTTTTAATATTTTTTATTTTATCCAAATCACTTGGTTCTTTTTTTATAATCTTTTTCCAGATGTCTAGAAAATTCAGTAAAAATTTCAGCTCAAAATTAGAAGTAACTAATTCTCAGTAATTTTTACAAGTTTGTATGTCCAAGCTTCCAGCACCAGCGATTTCAGACTTCGAATTTTTTTTTTAGCATGGAATATTGATTGCCTTGGGCTTACTTTCAACCTTCCTATGTATGTTGAACTCACTAGGCTTGTTTATCACAGTTTTAGGAGTTCAATATTCACTTGGAATCAAAATTTCAGCCAGCAATTCATTCACCAAAACTCAAATTCACAATAGACACAATCATAAGGAAACCTAAAAGTTCAAGAAAAGGATCACAATCAAAGACTCTCTAAGAATTTTGCATGAACATGTTAAGGACTAATTAACATGCAAAGATTTGACTCAAATCAAATAATAGGCTAAAATAATTTCATACACTCATGAACAAATGAGTTAGACAAAGAAACAAGAAAAATAAAATTCAGCACAACATAAGAAATCTTATGTGACAAGTTTCATGACTAGACATGACTTCTATGACAAAACTACAATAGGTGAACAAGTCACTCTAGATTTTTGAGGTTTTATTCTACTATAATGTTTTTGTAAGAATTTTATGGTTTAGGTTTCAGCCACAAAAAATAGTAAGACAAAAGTCAAAGAAACCTAAACTCAACACAACTCATGGTTTAAGAACATGAACAAGAAATTTGAACCATAGAAAATCAAATGTGGCTTATATAGCAAGATTAATCGGTGGAAATTATAAAGAATCATGTTAAAAACATTTAGGACAAGACATGTGAGGAGATACATGGAGAAAAATGAAGAAACAACAATGGAGGAGAAGGTAAAGTTGAAAATTAATGGAGGTTTAAGGAGTACCTACTTGAAGCTCTTGTGCTCTGATTACCACTTGATGGAAGCTTGCTTGTGAAGCTTCCATGGAGGCTGGATCTTTGAGCTTCAATGAGGTCCTTCAATGGTGATTTTCCACCATGGAGATGTAGCGCAAGATAAAAGAGAAGAGGTGAGAGGAGGCGCCACCCACTAGGGAATAAGCCATGGAAGAAGGAGCTTCGCCACCAAGAATATGCCTTGGATAAGAAGCTTGGAGAGGATGCTTCAATGGAGGAAAAGAAATAGAGAGGGGGGAGCACAAAATTGAAGGAGGAAAAGGGGGAGAGAAGTTAAACTTTGAGTTGTGTCTCACAAGACTCTCATTCATCAAAGTTAAAACAAGTGCTACACATGCTTCTATTTATAGACTAGGTAGCTTCCTTGAGAAGCTTCTTTGAGAAAACTTCCTTGAGAAGCTAGAGCTTAGCTACGCACACCCCTCTAATAACTAAGCTCACCTCCTTGAGAAGCTTTCTTGAGAAGATTCCTAAAGAAGTTAGAGCTTAGCTACACATATCTCTCTAATAGCTAAGCTCACATCCTTGAGATGAGAAGCTAGAGCTTAGCTACACACCCCCTATAATAGCTAAGCTCACCCCCATTTCAAAAATACATGAAAATACAAAAAAAAAGTCCCTACTACAAAGACTACTCAAAATTCCCTGAAATACAAGGCTAAAACCCAATACTACTAGAATGGCCAAAAATACAAGGCCCAAAAGAAGGAAAAACCTATTCTCATATATACAAAGATAAACGGGCTCATACTTAGCCCATGGACCAGAAATCTACCCTAAGGCTCATGAGAACCCTAGGGCCTTCCCTTGGATCTCTGGCCTAATCTACTTGGAGTCTTCTCTATCCAATGCCCTTGTGGGGTAGAATTGTATCATTCCCTCCACCTTGGAAAGGATTTGACCTCAAATCCCAAGGTTCTTCATCTTGACCCAAATTCTTGACTTATTTCTTCCACTCTCTTTTTTTTCCTTTTTCTTTTCTTTCTTGTTTTTTTTTTCCACAATTTAAGGGATCTAAACTCATCTAATATCCTATACAAGGGGTCCTTAGGAGTAGAACCCTCACCATTAACACTAGATGAAGAATGAAGACTCATGTTGGTTCCTAAGTTGTGGTTCTTTCTTGTTGGGGGTTTGAAAACAAAAGGGAAAAGAAACTATTGAAACTAGCCAAAATAAACACTAAAAGAGGTGTGAAAGATAAGATAAAAACTAATTGGTAAAAAACCAAGCTATCTAGGCGGTTTGGCAATGAAAGGTAAAGGAAATTTAAAGCAAGCTAGATGGTTTCCTATGTGAAGGCTTGGATGACCCTTTGGAGGTCCCAACTGGCTCTTCACGTAGTCCTCACGGTTTACACTAAGTTATTACACACAAATAGAGGTTTGGATGGTCTCTTGGAGACTCCCAATACACCCCCAAAGAATGTCCAAATACAAGGAATTGCAATAGAAAAAACTCAGCACTCAATTGTTCTATTACAACAAATTTAACAAAGCAATTAAGGTCTTCAAATTTGTCTTCAATGCTTGTTTGTTTTCTCAAGTGTTTCACCCAAAATTTGGTGAAGCTTTGGTTGCTTCAAATCCAATGATTCTCCTGGGATGGTTAACCTCCAAGACTCAAAAATCTTCCTTACCAATTTCCTCTTCCAATCCTTATTGTAGGCAACACTTAAACACCAAAAAAAAAAGACAAGCAAGAAATCAAAAGATGAAATGAAAGTTAAACCAAAAGGAAATTTAACATGAAATTAATTCAATGAGATTCAAGGAAAAATAAAGCAAAAGAACAACACCACAAGCCAAGGTGGAACACAAAGGAAGTCCTAGAATGGCACTAGATTAGATTGACAAATTAAAAACAAGACTAAAAGAAAAATTCTAGTTATGTCAATTTGGCAACACATCTAAAAGATGAACAACTCCAAGAATTCAAATAGGCTTGAAATACAACTCAAAATAATGAACAATTTTCAAGCAAATCAACCATACACTTTTTTTTTGGACGTGTATTTTAATGTTAATCTTTATCACATTTTCTTGCTCATTTCTTTTTTTTGTTCATTCATTTTCCGTTTTTTTCATCCAGATGTCTATTTTATCCAGTTAAAATTTCAGCTCAAAACTCGAAGTATTTAACCCATAACGGATTTATGAAGACAGTGTGCCAGAACTGACAACAACCACAATTTCAACCTAGAAATCAAGAGTAGTGTTTATGTTGGTTAAGGCTTGGATAGTTACAATTTATGTTTGCTTATGCTCAATTGTCTTGGAAAACACAATTCAGAGAGCTTGAGACTTATTTTGATTCACAAATCCAGTCATAACTCAACACCACAACTTAATTTCTTCATAGGCATCACATAGGAAACTTAGAAAAAAAAAAAAGTTCAACAACAAGACTACTTATAGGAATTGATTTAGAACATGTTATGAACTAAATAACATGAATGAATTAGACTCAGAATTCAAATGATAGGATAAGAATTGCAAGAATACATGAACAAATGTATCTACAATTCAATCAACATAATCAAAATTCAACACAAACTTAGAACATAATGTGATAATTATTATGACTAAACATGACTCTAAGACAACATGAATGAAGCGATTTACACTTAGATTTTTGTGTGTTTTCTTTCTTAATTAATATTTTGCGAGAAAATTGAGATCTAAAGGTTCATCACAAGAAGATTATGACTGAAAAAAGATAGAACCTAAAATCAATACAAAAACATGATTCAAGAGTAGATATATAAAATATGAACTAGAGAAATGTAAGAACAAGTGTAGATCTAAGATTTAATCAGTTTATTTTTTTTAATCTTCTCTAAACAACACCAAACCATGAGAAAATGGAGGAGATAAATGGAGAAGACGATGAAGAACAAGGAACTAAAGTGAATTGACCAAACAAAAGATAGAGGAAGCAAAATAACATCACCTAGATGAAGATGCTCTTGATACCACATGATGTAGCTCCATGTAGAGCTTGTAGGCCTTGGATCTTCTTCATCAATGGAGTCTTTTGCTTCTTGAATATCAATGGCAGCGGAATGGATAAGGGGGAAAGATGATTGGAGACACCACTTTAAGGAAAAGATGAGTTAAGAACAAGCTCACCACCATAGGAAGCCATGGATAAGAGATTGAAGGTAGGAGAAGATGAGTGGAGGGAGAGGGAGTAGGGGGCATGAAATTTATGTAGAAGCAAGCTTCATGAAGATGAATCAAGTTGATTCAATTAGTTTTGATAATGACAAAGATGATGACAAAAAGCCCAAAGAATGATTTCAAGATTGAGTCAACAAGTTCAAGATCAAGATTAATTTCAAGTTTCATGAGAAGAAATCAAGAAGATTCAAGAATCAAGAGAAGTTTGATTTCAAGATTCAAGAGAAGATGAATTCAAGATTCAAGAGAAGAAATCAAGAAGACTTCACAAGGGAAGTATTGAAAAGATTTTTCAAAAAACAAACATAGCACAGTTTTGTTTTTCAAAAGAGTTTTTCTCAAAATTTTCTAAGTTACCAAAGTTTTTACTCTCTGGTAATCGATTACTAGTTTCCTGTAATCTATTACTAATGGCAAAGTTTAATATCAAAAGTTTTTAACTGAATTTTCAATGTTCCAATTGATTTTTAAATGGTTTAATCGATTACAATATATTGGTAATCGATTACCAGTGTATCTGAACGTTGAAATTCAAATTCAATTGTGAAGAGTCACATCTTTTCATCAAATGTTTTGTGTAATCGATTACATGGTTTTGGTAATCGATTACCAATGACACGTTTTGAATAAAAATCAAGAGATGTAACTCTTCCAATGGTTTTCAGGTTTTTCTCAAGGTTATAACTCTTCCAATGGTTTTTCTTGACCAAACATGAAGAGTCTATAAAAGCAAGACCTTGACTTGCATTTCAATAATTTTTAAAAATATTCTTTTACAACTTTTGAATCTCTTTGAACATGTTTTTGAACTTCTTCTTCTTATTCTTCCTTTGCCAAAAGCTTTCTAAGTTTTCTGGTTTTCAAACCTTGTTCTTTCACAGAAAACAAAAGTGTGCTATATCTTTTCATTCTCTTCTACCTTTGCCAAAAAGAATTCGCCAAGGACTAACCGCCTGAATTCTTTTTGTGTCTCTCTTCTCCCTTTTTCCAAAAAAACGAAGGACTAACCGCCTGAATTCTTTTGTGTCTCCCTTCTCCCTTGTCAAAGAATTCAAAACGACACAGTTTGAGAATTCTTTTGATTCTTCCCTTTCCCATAAACAAAATATTTCAAAGGACTAACTTCCTGAGAATTCTTTTGTTTCCCCATTCACAAAGTTTCAAAGGACTAATCGCCTGATAACTTTGTATTAACACATTAGAGGGTACATCCTTTGTGGTACAAGTAGATGGTACATCTACTTGGGTTGTTGTAACTGAGAACAAGAGAGGGTACATCTCTTGTGGATCAGTTCTAGTGGAGGCTACATCCACTAGGTTGTTCAAAGAGAACAAGGGAGGGTACATCCCTTGTGGATCTTTGCTTTTAAAGGAATTTACAAGGTTGAAAAGAAATCTCAAGGACCGCAGGTCACTTGGGGACTGGATGTAGGCACGGGTTGTTGCCGAACCAATATAAATCTCTCGTGTTTGTCTTCTTCTTCCCTACTCTTTTAATTTCCGCTGTGCACTTTAATTATTGCTTTTACTTTTGGTCAAGTTTCTATTTCTGTTCTTTAATTTTCTTAACATTATAGTAAAAGCCTAAGAAGGGTATATTGTTAATAAATAAAGGTTCAATAATAATTAATTCAACCCCCCCCCCCCCTTCTTAATTTTTCCGAGGCCACTTGATCCAACAATACTTAGCCCATGGGCCCAAAATCTACCCTAAGGCTCATGAGAACCCTAAGGCCTTCTCCTGCATCTCTGGCCCAATCTTCATGGAGTCTCCTAGCCATGAGAACATATTTGTTGTTTGTTTGCACAATGACTAACTCTTATATTCTTACAGGTGAATATGCAATCTCAGCACTTAGCCTTATCTCTCACGGTGTTAGAGGTGTTTTAAGAGCTTTTCCGAACTATACAACAATATTTAGAAAGAATTTGAATGAGAGTCTGTAGGTTTGTGTCCATGTCTTCAAAGCTTCTAATATATATAGGTCTTCTTCAACAAGTGTCCATTGTCTCTAAACAAATAGATTTCCTCCCTTGAGCTTGGATTTGAAGATTGTGGTTATTGGAGCATTTAATGCTTCTATTAAATGCATATACTCCTTCATGCTGGAAAATGACTCTTGTGAGGTTTCATGTTTATCACTTCAGTAGAAAGCCACTTACTTTAAAGTCAAAGCAGGTTTGTCACCAGCAATTTTCATCTTTTGATGATGTTTCGCAACTTCCAGATCTTACTGTGAATCAAAGATAAAACGCATGATTTACTAGTTTATTTGTAGATCATTGCATTGATAAGGGGGAAATCGAGTTCAACCCTTGTTGCTTAAACTATTACATTTCACAATGCTACTTCAATCATTTTGGCTAAGTCATTACCTTTACTTGATTCTATTCTCACTTTTTTATATTCTATGCATTCAACACAACCAATTGATAAATATTTCTTACAAACTCTGGTTTTTTAATTCATAATTGCTTGATATTCACTAGTCCATTGGGAGACAACTAGGATGCAAGTCCAATTTCTATTTCAAAACTTGGTTACAATTGAACATTTGTAAAATCCCTAATTGAATTCTAATCCAACCTATAATCTAATGCATGTTATACCTTTTTGCCGCTAACTTGAGCATCAGACTGTCTTTGTAGGTACGCCCCACACTATTTGTAGAGGAGCTCACAAAAGAGCAGCATCGTGAGTAGGTTCTGGCAAATTCGATAAGAATAGTATTTAAGTAGCTTGATGGGAACAAGATGTTTCTATGCCCCCAAAAGGTATACTTTTTAGTGTTATGTTTTTTAGTCCACCTACGTAGGGGCTTAAAAGTTCCTAATCGACACAACCCATTTACTAAAGAGGTTAGGTCAAGGCTAAAGAGAAGAAATTCACAAGTTATGATGATTTCAAAAACTTTATTTCTCAACTATTTGTAAAAATATTTTCAACCCAGTTTTGGCTAAAGTATCTTCAACTTGGCCTTCGTCAAGGTATCTTCACCTCAACCTTGGCTAGAGTACTTTCAACTTATCAAGTCTCATCCAAAGTATCTTCAGCTCAGTCTTGGTTAAAGTATCTTCACCATAGTCTCAGCTAGAGCAGTGTTAGCTTAGCCTCAACTAAAGTATATATCTTCAACTTGACCTCAACCAAAGAATCTTCACCTCAGTCTCGGTAAAAGTATCTTCATCTTGGCCTCAGCCAGAGTATTTTCATTTTGGCCTCAGTCAGAGTAACTTCATCTTGGCCTTAGCTAGAATATCTTCAACTTAGCCTCGACCAAAGTGTCATTAACTCGAACTTTGCTAAAGCATCTTTAGCTCAAACTCAAGCAATGCATCTTCATCTCGAACTCGCCTAACGCATCTTTAGGTCAGCCTCAAGCACCATATCTTTAACTTGGACTAAAGCAAAATATCTTCATTACGACTTCGCCTAAAGCATCTTCATCTTGACCTTAAGTCGAAATTTGAAATTTAAGGCCATTAGGTTGGCCTTAACTCACAAGGTCATGTGGGCCCTTTTTGTCTTGTGGCCTATTTTTGGCCCAAACATGTATGGGTAAGGGCAAGTGGGGTAGGTGGTCCATGCTGATGGCTCTAATGCTGACAGTGATGAAAATATATATAAGATATAATCTTAGCAAGTACATAACCATTATCAAAATCAAGAACCCCAAAAACATGAAAGAGTGGAATAATTAACTAGGTGGATGGTTGCCTTATCCCACTTCCTTTTCTAGTTGGCTCACCATGCCTTTCCATTTTTTTAACTGCTAAAGGGAAACACCTTTGAATGGAATCAACAATGTAGTAAGGACTTCAAGTAGCTAAATATAACCTTATTAACCCCACTAGTTCTATCAACGCTAGAAGAAAAAAATACTTTATTTATATCTCTTGGTGCTTGAGGTTGTCATCAACATTGCTTAAAATATAGAAACACCTTAGGGATAAGCAAAAAACCAATCTATTGTAAGACAAATTGACAAGGTCCTAATATTAGCACACCAACACATAGAAAAGGTTGTGTTTGCCTTAGTATCTACAACTCTATAGCTATGGCAATACTTTTAGAGTCACCTTATTATTGTCATGATTGACTAATTCGTTAGGTAACTTCTCCATGAAATAATAAGAAACACCTTATTTTTGTAAACTTTTCGCAAAAATATTTCGAACAATATAGAAACAATTGTCCAAAGAAAAAACATGAGGAAAAAACAAAGATAGCAAGAACGCAATCTTTTATACTAGTTCACCCAACCTAAGCTACATCTAGTTTTCCTTCAAATCACATATATCACACTAGAAGGGAGGTTGAATAGTGTGTTAGATAAAATGTAAAGCTTTTTCAAAATGGATGATGTTTTCACAAAAAAGTTTGAATAAGAAGGTGAAAACAAGTTACTAATGTGTAGTCCAGCAGTTTTAATCAGACAATATTTTGTGACTATTGTCTAATCTTATATAAAAAGATTTCACAAAGTATTTTCAAAAGCATACTTATGCGCCCAAGTGTGTAGAAATATGCTCAAGAGAATATAAGTCAAATAACAAAGATCAAAGTATAAACACTTGGTTTATATTGGTTCACTCAACCTAAGTTACGTCCAGTTCTCCTTTATAATCTGTAAAGGGTTCCACTAATCAAACTGATTATAAACAAGTATTCTTACCTATCACTCCTAGCTGCAACAAGTATTTTCTAGGTCACTTGCAGAACACACATAAACTCTAGTTTAAGAGTTAAAGAATACATAATCGTTTGAATGAAGCCAAGAGTTGTTTAACACTTAAACCACTCTTGGCTTTCACAAACAACAATGGTTTGAATGAATACAATGATTCAACCCTCACAGAGAATATTACAATACATAATCGTTTTAAATAGAATAACTTTGCAACACAAATGATAACAAATTTAAGCTTGTGTAGTGTGTATACTTTTCATCCAATGTATTTTTTATGAACACTTGAGAGAATGAGATAGCTTTTAGTAATTCTTCGTGTTTCATTCTTAGGCTAGAGAGTCTTTATATAGGCTTCAAAAAATATTGGTTGTGGGATCTTAGTCTTCCTCAAATAATTTTATTATCAGCAACTTGTCTTTTCTGCTATGTGGCAGCTTGTTGAAGAGAGAAAGAGGGGACAACAGTACATTGAGTTTGCAGCTCTTTGCTCCATTACTTGAAGAAATAAAATAATAAGAATAAAATATAAAAAATGAAATATAAAAATTTGAAATATTGATATTTCAAATTAAATACTAAAAATTTATTTGTTTATACGTCATTTATTAATTAATAGACAAAAATATAGAATATCTATCTATATAGACCAAATGATTCTAATCATTGTAATATCCTTCCATTTTCTCTCTATCTTTGTACACTTGAAATTCAAATGTTAGCAATTCAAAATATAAGAGGCAATACGAAATCAGCAAAATTCGAATAATCAGTAGGCATCACTTTGCTTAGTATAAAACACTTAGTGAAAATGGTTATTTCCTTTGAACGTCCAGAGCAAGACTCAATGATTGACACTGGTTTTCACAAATGGTTGCACACTTGTTTTATAACAGTGTAAAGTTCCAATTACCTTTGGACGATTACTAGTGAAAGCATAGGGATATCGATTTGTTACCATAGGCGCTTATACCTAGTCATGTTTTACTTAAGATAAACCACTAGTCCATCAATAATTTATATCTTTGTTATCATCAAAATAATGGGTATTTTGGATCATCTAGATATATCATATTGGATCGTCCATGTCTAACACTCCTTTTACATGAAAGGTTCCACTAACCAACATGGTTACAAGTAAGTATTATCTATGCCACTTATGAATACAATCAACCAACAATCTTAACCCAAGATTGTTACCCAAGTAATCTATAACACTAAGCCTCTCTAGGCTTTCCCAAACAAACATGTTTTTGAAATATTACAAAACTAAACTCACAATGTGAGGATATGAAACTTGAGCACAAATGAAGATAATGTTTTTAAGCAAAGGATAAACTTTTAAAGCTTTGTGTATCTTCCAAATTAAGACTTAAAGAATGGTTCAGAGCACAAAAGATATTCATCTAGAGATTTTAACTTATTTTCTTCTCTTCAAGTATTGTTTAGATAGAGGCTCTTGAAATATGAACGTTGATACTAAATAACTTAAGTCTTCTTCACATTTTAATTCTTCATTTAATGCAAGGAGTGCATCTCATGTTACTTCTTTCTATGAAGAATTTTCTTAAGAGGAGAGAGAAGGTAGTTGTCCTTTCTTTCCTAGAAAGGTATTTCCAACTTTTAAAAATAGGCTTGTTTTTATGTTCCTTCCTTCTTCTAAAAGGTAAAGTTTCCCTTTTTTACTATGCATTAACATTTGTTTTGCTTTTGATCAGAGGTTGTACTTATACTCCAAATATCCAATTTTTCATTGATTACCTGAAATTCAATCATGATTAGCATTTTTTAAGGTAGATGGAATATCAATTTAAGGTTCATACAATGAAGAATACAAAAGCAAACATGATCACTTAAACCTTAAAGAAATAAACATTATAGAAAAAGCCAGCTTAGGCACGTGTTTGTTTAATAGAAAACCTAGGTTTGATGGTGAATGCTTGGATGCCAGTTTTCTATGAAGACTGATGATAATTATGCATTGGATATAGAGTTTTTGGATGTCACTTTATACATTGTTGGATGATGGGATTTTAGAAAACCAGTGAACTCAAATGTTCATTAGTGGTTTGGACACTATGTTAAAGACAAACGTTTGTGCATCTAAGATAGAAAGATTATACATATTTTTTCGTTAGATGCAAGTTCTATATGAATAAATCAATAAACTTGATTGGTCCATCAACGTTTAATAATCTTTGTTATTATCAAAATCATAAGATTTTTAGGGGCTAGACATTACCTATGTCTTTGGTTCGAAAACTCCATCACTCTAATTTAGTCGTATAAAGACACAACAAACATAAGAAGATTGATTGAATTGTGTTTTTAACAATAAATGCTTTCACCAACTACTCACATAGGAGTTGATAACAAAATTTTCTTTTCTCCTTTCTTGTTATGTACTTGCATTTTGCAATAGGAGGACTATTTTTACTTTTTCTACTATATGTATGTCACTATTTTGATGTGTTGTCTTGTCTAAAAACTTTTGTCCTTTTTTACATTTTTTGAGGAATAGCATAAGACATACTTTCTCTTATTGTTGCTTTAAAGATAATAAAGACATCTTAAGTATGCTTCGTGTAGAAAACTTCTTCATCAAAGTATGAAACAAAACTCTTAACAATCTGATGACAAACGATGCTTGTGATAATTAACACAATGAGTCTTTCATTGTAAGATGATATTCATAAAATAATTGGCTTAAATATTTTTTTCTTACCTAAGATATACCCCTTTTTCAGATTGCTACATATTAATTTTTTATTTTATTTTTCTATTTGGCGTTTCTCATTTTTTGGCTTTGGTACCTGCCATTAGTATTTGTCCATTAAGTAATGATGTGACAGACAGAGTTTCACATTATCACTATCACATCATTTCCATATCAACCAATAACAAGCTTTGCATAGTTTTTTTATTGTTGTTGTTAGCATTGACTAAGTTGACACCAAATTCAAATATGATAAAGCCACCTCCTCCAATCCATGCTCATAACCAAACAACATCATCACCATCGTCCATCACAACCTAGGCCACCATTGTCGTTGTCTCTCTTAAACTTTCACTTTCATATATGTTCAGTTTATATAATATGTTAAACTCTTTCCATAACCTCATTTTCTCTTTTCACAACATGTTCACATTCCTCTCTCCCTAACCTTACTGGTTGCGCCTTCACGGTCAATGTTGTCCTCCCCCCACTCCCTTCTTAATGGCCTTAATCCTAGTCGCGTGTTTCACATACCCAAAGCTCCATGTCTTGCCCTTCCAACCCCAAAGCTCTATGACGTAGTGATGGTGATGATGTTGTTTTGTTGCGAACCTAGATCAAAGGTGGTGGATTTCTTAGATTCGAAGTTAGTGTCAACTAAACCAACACTAACAATAGTAATAAAAAACTATGCCAAGTTTGTTATTGGCTTGCGTGGCAATGATGTGGCCGTTATGATGTGGCACTTCATCTGCCACATCATCACTTAACAGACAAATGCTAACAACAGGTACCAAAGTAAAAAAAAACTAGAATATCACGTAGCACAACAAAAAAAAATAATACGTAGCAATTTGAAAAGCGGGTATATCTTAGGTAGGAAAAACATATTTAAGTCAAAATAATTTGTTGGCATGAAAAACATTCAGTCTTTATATAAAAAAACACAATATTATGCTTTGTTTGTTATGATTGAAACTAACGGCTCAACCATCATAGACTTAACAAGTAGGATGAATTGTCATAGTTTTTTATTGCAATACAAATTGTAGCCATCAAATCATGGCTAACATCATTGAAGAAATGACCCTAGTGTTAACCTTCAGGATGAAGAGCAAATGGATTACCCATGTCAACGATTCCTCCAATAAAAGGGGTAATGAAGTTAGGATTATCCTTGAAAATGAAAATGGAATAACTATAGAGCATTGATTCCTATTCTTATTCTAGGTGTAATTTGAATGGGTTGGTTTGGGTTGGTTTTGTAGAAGCAAAGCTTCATGATGAATCAAAAGTGATTCAAAGATGTTTTGATGATAACAAAGATGATAACAAAAGATGATGACAAAGGTGATGACAAAAAGCTCAAAGGTCAATCAAAGAATGAGTTCAAGATAGAATCAAGAACACTTCAAGATTCAAGAGGAAAGTTGATTTCAAGAATCAAGAATCAAGATTCAAGAGATCAAGATTTCAAGAATCAAGATTCAAGAGATCAAGATTCAAGAATCAAGCGAAGGCTTAACAAAGATAAGTATGAAAAGGTTTTTCTCAAAAATTGAGTAGCACATGGATTTTTCTCAAAACATGTTTACCAAAGAGTTTTTACTCTCTGGTAATCGATTACCATATTATTGTAATCAATTACCAGTAGCAAAATGGATTTGAAAAAGTTTTCAAATGAATTTACAACGTTCCAATTGATTTCAAAAAGTTGTAATTGATTACAATGTTTTGGTAATCGAATACCAGTGCCTTTGAACATTGAAATTCAAATTCAAATGTGAAGAGTCACATCCTTTCCCATAAAAGCTTTGTGTAATCGATTACACTGATTTGGTAATCGATTACTAGTGATTGTTTCTGAATAAATTAAAAGATGTAACTCTTCAAATGGTTTTTTGACTTTTTCAAATTGGTTTTAAGTTTTTCTAAAAGTTATAACTCTTCTAAATGGTCCTCTTGGCCAGACATGAAGATTCTATAAAAGCAAGACTTTGATTTGCTTTTAAATAACACTTTTCCAATCAATCTTATTCAATCCTTTACAAGCCTTGAATCTCTTTGAACTTCTTCTTCTTCTTTGTGCCAAAAGCTTTCCAAAGTTTTCTGGTTTTCTAAACCTTGAAAACTTGTGCTATTCATTATTTTCATCTCTTCTCCCTTAGCCAAAAAGAATTCGCCAAGGACTAACCGCCTGAATTCTTTTTGTGTCTCTCTTCTCCCTTTTCCTAAAGAACAAAGGACTAACCACCTGAATTCTTTTGTGTCTCCCTTCTCCCTTGTCAAAGAATTCAAAACGACACAGTCTGAGAATTCTTTTGATTCTTCCCTTTCCCTTATACAAAATTTTTCAAAGGACTAACCACCTAAGAATTCTTTTGTATCCCTATTCACAAAGTATCAAAGGTTTAACCTCCTGAGATCTTTGTCTTAACACATTGGAGGGTACATCCTTTGTGGTACAAGTAGAGGGTAAATCTACTTGGGTTGTTGACTGAGAACAAGAGAAGGTACATCTCTTGTGGAACAGTTCTAGTGGAAGGTACATCCATTAGGTTCAAAGAGAACAAGAGAGGATACATCCCTTGTGGATCTTTGCTTGTAAAAGGATTTTTACAAGGTTGAAAGAAATCTCAAGGACCACAGGTCGCTTGGGGACTGGATGTAGGCACGGGTTGTTGCCGAACCAGTATAAAAACTCTTGTGTGTTTGTCTCCTTCTTCCCTACTCTTTTACTTTTCGCTGTGCATTTTAATTTATGCTTTTACTTTTGGTTAAGTTTCTCTTCTACTCCTTATTCTCTTAACAACATAAGTAAAAGCCTTAGAAGAGTAAATTTTTAATTAGTAAAGGTTTAGGAATAATTAATTCAACCCTCTTCTTAATTATTCTGAGGCCACTCGATCCAACAGGTTTTCCAAGAAAAAAATTTAAAACCCAACCCAAACCAACCCGTTTGCAAATGGTTTGAGTTAGGTTGGGTCAACGGGTTAAAGCATTTAAATTTGTCTGTGATTTTTTAAAATCCAATATTTTTCATAAGCTAAAGTTTTTATTAAATGAAATATCGAATACATTACTTATAATTGTTGCGTGTATAATAGTGAAAGAAAATATCAACAGAGGAATCACATTGTTGTCATCATCATCACATGGGCTAACATAATATGTTAAACATATTTAAAAATTAAAATATGATAAAGAAAATCAAGCACCACACCCATGAAGCCTAAAAACTTAAACTATTATAGCATAGTTTGAAAATTCTAATGTACTCAAATAAGAAAATAAATAGTGATGTTGAAACTTCAAATAAATCTATGATAGTTTGAAACAAACTAAAAAGTAAAATTGATGTTCTACAACTAGTTGGGAGTTGAAACCCTAATTACATGAGTGACTAAGGGAAATTGTGAGAACTAACAAAAGAAGAGATGGTCTCACTCTTAGTTACTAAGTCTGATAATAATAGTAATTGATTTTTTTTAATTAAAAAATATATTATGTATCTATCTATATATATATAATAAGTTAATACATATTAAAGGTTCAATGGGCCAAGTCAATAGGTTCATATATTAAAACCTGTGAGCTAATTCAAAAATAAAAAGGTTTGAATGGATTGGGTCAGGTTTGACCTAAACACAAAAAATATCCAGCCCAAACTATTTGGGTTGGTTTGGGTCAATTCAAGATCATCACAGACACAGATCACATGTACACAATGCAAGGATAAGCTTACCAGAAACAAACATACTAAAACAGGATAAAACTTAAATCATTAAAACATGATCTACTATCATCACATATATAACATAATATGTAGAATTCATACATAAAGCATAAGTCTTAGAATTTACATGGCAAAACATATGATAACAATCATCAGCTTATCAATCCTTATATCAAGATTCAATCATCATACACCATCATCATAATCAGCCAATCAGCCATCATCACCATGATTCATCCATAAAGTAACATCACCTTCAATCCATAAATCATCATCACCATGATTCATCCATCAAGCAACACCATCATCATTCCATCAATCATCGACACCAAAGACAGACTCAACTCCATGGAGATTTCACCTTTTGAGTGATTAACCCAAGTACATCCCTTTACATAGTCACACCTTGACCATTTGAGGAGATTCTAATAAACCTTATGGAAGACTTGTGGTTTTATTGAAAATGGATGAGTGTAGGTAATGGCTTACCTCTGGTAAGACTTGCAATGACCTTAACCTATTTAGGAATTCACCCACCCATCCATTTTATAGTTATCTCCATCCTTAGCCACCACTGACAACCACCAGCACTAGGATGAGGGTCACATCTCAAAGTTTTTGGTAGTAAGTTTTTTATTTTGAATAATGGTAAGGAGTTACTTGGGAAGTTTAACTCAAAGGCAAATTAAGGTCTATTCTTGGGCTATTCTAGAAATAGCAAATCATATCGAGTCTTTGATAAATGTACACTAAGAATAGAAGAGTCTATGCATGTAGTTTTTCTATGAATCTAACCCCAGATATTTGGAAAAGTACCTCTTTATAATGATGATGATGTAGGAAATCCTAAAGAATTTTCTCCTACAAGTGAAAAGGTAGTGAACAATAACCCTCTTGAAGGACACTCACTACAGCACAATAGTCTTCCTAAGGAGTGGAAATAACCTAAGGATCTTTCTATTGCAAAAGGAGTTCTACTCAACACTCATTAAATTTTTTTTGTGAACTTTATGCACTTATGTGTATGATAGAACCTTCAACTGTTGAAGAGGCACTTGTTGATGAACATTGGGTTATGGCTATGCATGATGAACTTAATCAGTTTAAAAGAAATGAAATTTGGGAACCAGTACCTAGGCCTAGTAAGACAAACATTATAGGTACAAAATGGGTTTTCAAAAATAAGCAAGATGAACATGGCTTGATAACTAGGAACAAAGCAAGGCTAATGGCCAAAGGTTATAACCAACAAGAGGGCATAGACTTTGGTGAAACCTATGCTCTAGTAGCTAGATTAGAAGTTGTGACATTGTTGTTTGGATTATGAACTTTAAATTGTACCAAATGGATGTGAAGAGTGCTTTTCTAAACATATACATTGAAGAGGAAGTTTGTGTTTCTCAACCTCTTAGTTTTGAGGATCATAAAAATCATACTCATGTGTATAAGCTTAAGAAAGCTCTCTATGGACTTAAACAAGCACCAATACAATGGTTTGAGAGACTTACCAACTTTCTTATTGATCAAAAATTTGAAAGAGGACAAGTTGATAAGACGTTTTTATTAATAAATCCTCTCATGACACCTTGCTTATGCATGTTTATGTAGATGCATATGACATCATATTTGGATCCTCTAATAAATTTCCTTATGAAGATTTTGTGCATAAGATGTAGGGGGAGTTTGAAATGTCAATGATGGGAGAGATGAATTATTTCCTTGGTCTTCAAGTAAAGCAAATAAACCATGGAACTTTTCTCCATCAAACCAAGTATTGCAAGGAACTTCTCAAGAAGTTTGATGTGGATAAAAGCAAGGAGGTTGCAACTCATATGGCTACAAATTTTTACTTTAAGTGCATATGAAAAAGGGAAACTCATTTACCAAACAAAGTATAGAGGTATCATTGGTTCTTTACTCTATTTGACTGCTAGTAAACCTAACATTATGCATAGTGTTTGCATGTGTGCTCACTATCAATCATGTCCTAAAGAGTCTCATTTCTCAGCAGTTAAGAGAGTTATGAATTATCTTAGAGGAACCTTATATGTCGGCTTATGGTACCCTAAAGGTGTTGAGATTGCTCTAGTGGGATGCTCAGATTCTGACATTGTTGGATGCAAACTAGATAGGAAACAAGTGATACTTATCACTTATTAGGACATGAACTAGTATCTTGGAATAGAAAGAAGCAAGTATGTATTGTCTTATATGTGGTTGAGGCTAAGTACACTATTGTAGGGATTAGTTGTGCATAAATTTTGTGGCTTAAATAACAACTTTTTGATTTTGGATTGCATTTAGAACACATTCCTTTAATAATTGATGACACTAGTGCCATTAGTCTCACCAAAAATCCTATCTTGCACTCTAGGACAAAGCATATAGAGATTAGGCATCATTTCATTAGGGATCATATTCATAAGGGTGATTGTGATGCAGAGTTTGTTGATACATACTCACAACTAGTTGATATCTTCACTAAACCTTTAGCAAGGGATAGGTTCTTCCACCTTCGTAATGAACTTGGCATTCTAAGTGAGTCTAATCTTACTTAAGCCAATTAAGGAGTATTCATTCTTGTACATATGCATTTACATTTGTTTGATTGATTATTTGTACATGTGATTTGTATTCTTGAACATTTAACATTCATAAAAATCACTTTAGCATGTTTAATTCCAGAAAATTATGTTTTTAGCTTGCATGATAATCAATTAGCATATCATGTAATTGATTATTTCGAGTTGAGGGAGATATCTAGACTCTCTAGGTAAACCTGTAACTGATTACCAACTTGGGCAATCGATCATTTCAATGAAGACAAAAAGTCTTACTCTCTATCTAAACCTATAATTGATTACTTAGGCAATTGATTACTAGGCGTCTCAAACATTTTCAGCAACTGAAAAGATGCATCCCCTATCCTTTTTAAAGCTTGCCCAGACCTAGAAATCTCTCACATTCTATCTAAGACCTATTTTCGAAACCTCAGAAAGTATCCTTGTTAACCTTTCAACTATCTAAACACGTAAACCTCTCTTTCTACCTTCATCCTCAACCTCCATCAATGGTAGAAAAGAAGAACAAGAGGATAAAGAGCATTCAACATAGACCCACAACCCCCAAAACAAAGACGGAGAAGGAACCAGCTAAGGGAGGTCTTTCAGTCAGAGGAAAATGGGTTGCACATTCTCCTTCATCTCCTACTACACCAAAGGCAACTTCTTGGCTTTCTGAAGAACATTATGAGGCTCTGTACACGTTTAGTTATGCAAAGAATGAGATGATTCAATTGAAATATGTCAATTTTGTGTGGCTCAGAAGTGAAGGCTTTGCATTTTTTGAGTTGATTGAGAATCACAGGTTGAAGAAGCCGGTGGAGATGAAGGGCGCCTACTACACAAACCTAGTAAAAGTTCAGTATCCGACAAATCATATTGATGGCAATATTGGTTCTTATGTGTTGAAGTGAAAAGGCAACAAATTGTGATGACACCAGAGGTTTGGTTTGACATTGTTGGGTTATTGTCAGAAGGAATTATGGCAAACCAGCTGGGTCTCAAGGAAGCTAGATTTGCTTTCAACAAGGTTGACAAGTACAAGTCTATGATGAAGAATCCTTCTACCTATGTTGTTGTTGTTACAAAAACAAAGGGAAAGAAATGTTTTGGTACTGGACCGCTAATGCTTGAGCATGGGCTTTTGGCCTGTGTGGTTGCTTGGATTATTAATCCAAAGGGGAACAATCATGCTCAGTTGACTTAGGAGGATCTTCTCCTTATTAGTCTTATGCCAAGGAAGCTGAAGATCAACTGGGTTGATATTATTGTTGATATCATGTTGAAGATGAAAAGGGTTGGCCCTTTCAAATGTCCTTATGCAGTTCTAATCTCCAGGATTCTTGACTATTTTGGTGTTGATACCCAAGAGAAAGTCTTTGGTTTTGTTAAGGCAGAATTTGAAGTGAAGACCAAACAAAGTCTTGAAGCAAATGGGGTACATCAAGCCTGAAGAAGTTGGGATTGGATGGACTGAGAAGAGCAAAGAAGATCAAACAGTACAAGAAGAAGCCAAAGAGAAGCCCATGAGCCCCTTTGAGCAGATGATGCTAGTAAAGATGGATGAGCTCCTAAGGATACACAAAGAAGACTATACTTAGCTTAAGGAACACTTTGAGTCTATCTAAAAAATGTTGGATGTTATGGAAACACCTTATGTGGATGATATTTAATCCATACTTATCCTTTAGAATCCCTTTATAGCCTTAAAATAGTTAGCTTGAGGATGGTCTTTTACCTCTGAAATCAGTCCAAATTTGAAAAAGAAGCTCAGCAACAAGGTCCTTTGTGGTTTTCAAGATTTCACACTCTTTAATGGTGGGTTGTCTTCGAGAAGAAAAAGACAATGAAATAAGAGTGTTTTGTGTTTTAATTCAGTTTTAGGTCAATAAAATGAAGTATATGACTCTTCCTCTTATTTCTATTCACACTCGATCACTTCCTAAGGTGACCCATTCTATTTTCATCACTCAAGGTTCATTCTTCTCAGCCCGAACACTCTAAAATTTATTATTCACACCTAAAAGAAGGTTTTCACATGCATAATCATAAACATATATATACAAAAATCACAAACCATCACATCATAATTAATTAATTAATTATGACACTTAAATTAAATTTAACTACTCTTTCAATCTAATTAAAACTACTTAATCAGTCATTACAAAAAACATAATGTTACAATACTCCCCAACAAGAAAAATTTTGTCCTCAAAATTTGCTTGTTAAAGAAATATTATAAGCACTATCCAAGCACATAACTCCTTCGACTTTCAGATATCTTGATCTTTCCTTTGTGATCTTTCATCTAGTGAAGTCCCCATTTTCATCAAATGATTCACACAAATTCCCAAACCTTAATCCTCCCGGATAAAATGTACCTAACCAATTTTTCCATCTTGCTAGTAATGCATGACTTTTGCACAAAACCATGATCTTTGCCATAAATTTATTATTTTCCAAAACATGAATCAAAATACTTCATGAAAGTGAAAACTCATTTTGTCATAAAGAATACAAATCCCTCTTCAAAAGACAATTTTTTCCCAAAGCACAAAAGCTTGAACGTAAAATTTCAATAAGTTTAAAACAAACCACGCTTTGATCCATTTTCCAAATAGTTTGCAAATCAAATATAAACATAGATAAATATAAAAAAAATTCAACATGATCGAAAACATCAAAATGCTTTTGCACTAGGTTTTTCAAATGACACCCATAAGATGTCTAACAAAAATCTCAAAATGTTTTTCTCAAAAACATAGGAAGGTGTAGGTCACTACTAGGATGTAACAGGGTTTTCCTCCGGGGTTCATAACTTTACTCACTCTAATCATCACCAGGTTTCTCAAACTATAGGATCTTACCTTAAAACATGACTCTCACTCTTCTATTCATAATCTATACTTCTGATGGAAGCTTGCTTGTGGAGCTTCTATGGAAGCTGGATCTTTGAGCTTCAATGAGGTCCTTCAATGGTGATTTTTCACCATAGAGATGCAGCGGAAGGCAAAGGAGAAGAGGAGAGGGGAGGCACCATCCACTAGGGAATAAGCCATGGAAGAAGGAGCTTCACCACCAAGAATTGCCTTGGATAAGAAGCTTGAAGAGGATGCTTTAATGGAGGAAAAGAAAGAGAGAAGGGGGGAGCACGAAATTGAAGGAATAAAAGAGGGAGAGAAGTGGAACTTTGAAGTATGTATCACAAGACTCTCATTCATCAAAGTTACAACAAGTGTTACACATGCTTCTATTTATAGACTAGGTAGCTTCCTTGAGAAGCTTTCTTGAGAAAACTTCCTTGA
Source organism: Glycine max (assembly GCF_000004515.6). Taxonomy (NCBI): domain Eukaryota; kingdom Viridiplantae; phylum Streptophyta; class Magnoliopsida; order Fabales; family Fabaceae; genus Glycine; species Glycine max. Next base: position 27,759,958 of record NC_038250.2, read on the forward strand.
GAAGCTTCTTTGAGAAAACTTCCTTGAGAAGCTAGAGCTTAGCTACACACACCCCTCTCATAACTAGGCTCACCTCCTTGAGAAACTTCCTTAAGAAGATTCCTAAAGAAGCTAGAGCTTAGCTACACATACCTCTCTAATAGCTAAGCTCACCTCCTTGAGATGAGAAGCTAGAGCTTAGCTACACACCCCCTATAATAGCTAAGCTCACCCCCATGACAAAAAACATGAAAATAAAAAAAAGTCCTTATTACAAAGACAACTCAAAATGCCCCGAAATACAAGGCTAAAACCCTATACTACTAGAATGGCCAAAATACAAGGCCTTGACGAAGGAAAAACCTATTCTAATATTTACAAAGATAAGCGGGCTCATACTTAGCCCATGGGCTCGAAATCTACCCTAAGGCTCATGAGAACCCTAGGGCCTTTCCTTGGATCTCTAGCCCAATCTACTTGGAGTCTTCTAACCAATGCCCTTGCGGGGTAGGATTGCATCAACTTCGGTCTTCATCCTCACACCAAAACTGATATGTCAATTCTTACCAAGTTACGAGATCTTAGCTTATGAAACTATTAGGTACTAAACATCACTCAAAGCTCTGACCCCTCTTACTACTAGCTAATAAGAAAGGTACACACACTTTCTAGATTATTCTACAAATCGAATCATCTCATGGTTGGCTTCAAAATCTAGTATTAGGGGTTGAGGATCAATTCCTTCAATTTTCTAACTCGGTTTGGTCGAAACAAGGTGATGCAATCCTACCCCACAAGGGTATTGAATAGAAGACTCCAAGAGGACTAGACTAGAGCTGCTAAAGAAGGTCATAGGGTTCTCATAAACCTCAAGGTAGATTTCTGAGCCCATGGGTCAAGGTTTGGTCCACTCTTCTTTGTAAATATTAGAATAGGTTTTTCCTTCTTTTGGGTCTTGTATTTTGGCCATTCTAGTAGTATAGGATTTTAGCCTTGTATTTCAGGGCATTTTGAGTAGTCTTTGTAGTAGGGACCTTTTTGTACTTTCATGTATTTTGGCATAGGGGGTGCGTTTAGCTATTATAGGGGGTCTGTGTAGCTAGGGCTCTAGTTTCTCATCTCAAAGAGGTGAGCTTAGCTATTAGAGGGGTGTGTAGCTAAGATTTAGATTCTCTAGGAAGCTTCTCAAGGAAGCTTCTCAAGGAAACTTCTCAAAGAAGCTTCTCAAGGAAGTTTCTCAAGAAAGCTACCTAGGCTATAAATAGAAGCATGTGTAACACTTGTTGTAACTTTGATGAATGAGAGTCTTGTGAGACACACTTCAAAGTTCAACTTCTCTCCCTCTTTTCCTCCTTCAATTTCGTGCTCCCCCCCCCTCTCTCTCTCTTTCTTTTCCTCCATTAAAGCTTCATCTCTAAGCTTCTTATCCAAGGCATTCTCTTGGTGGTGAAGCTCCTTCTTCCATGGCTTATTCCCTAGTGGATGTCGCCTCCTCTCACCTCTTCTCCTTTATCTTCTGCTGCATTTCCATGGTGGAAAATCACCATTTAAGGACCTCATTGAAGCTCAAAGATTCAGCCTCCATAGAAGCTTCAGAAGCAAGCTTCCATCAAGTGGTAATCAGAGCACAAGAGCTTCAAGTATGTGCTCCTTAAACCTCCATTAACTTTCAACTTTACCTTCTCCTCCATTGTTGTTTCTTCATTTTTCTCCATGTATCTCCTCACATGTCTTGTGTTGAATGTTGTTAACATGATTCTTTAGAATTTCCACCGGTTAAACTTGCTATAGAAGCTAGATTTGATTTTCTATGGTTCAAATTTCTTGCCCTTGTTCTTGAACCATGAATTATGATGAGTTTAGGTTCCTTTGAGTTTTGTTTTGCTATTTTTTGTGGCTGAAACCAAAATCATAAAATTCTTTAAAATACATTAAAGTAGAAGAAAAACTCAAAAATCTAGAGTGACATGTTCACCTATTGTAGTTTTGTCATAGAAGTCATGTCTTGTCATGAAACTTGTCACATAAGATTCCTTATGTTGTGGTGAATTTTATTTTTCTTGTTTCTTTGTCTAACTCATATGTTCATGAGTGTATGAAATTATTTTAGCCTATTAGTTGATTTGATTCAAATCTTTCATGTTAATTAGTCCTCATGCAAAATTATTAGAGTCTTTGATTGTGAACCTTTTCTTGAACTTTTAGGTTTTCTTATGATTGTGTCTATTGTAAATTTGAGTTTTGGTGATTGAATTGCTAGCTGAAATTTTGATCCTAAATGAATATTGAACTCCTAAAACTATGGTAAACAATCCTATTGAGTTCAACATACATAGGAAGGTTGAAAGTAAGCCCAAGGCAATCAATATACCATGCTTAAAAAATTTGAAGTTTGAAATCGCTGGTGCTGACAGCTTGAACATATGAACTTGTAAAAATTACTGGGAATTGGTCACTGCGAATTTTGAGCTGAAATTTTTACTGAATTTTCTAGACATCTGGAAACAAATTAGGAAAAATCACACAAGTTGGCAGAAAAATCAGTATCCAGGAAAAAAGAGTGAAAGGGAAGTGTGCTTATTGTTTTGGCTCAAAATTTGTTCTATAATTTGTGCCTATTTTATACCAATATTAGTTCTGAAATTTAAATTGAAAATTATTGTGAAAACAACTGTCAAAACTAGAGGTTTGTTGAGTCTTTTTTTTTTTTGTTTTTTTACTCTACTCTAGAGTCATTCTAAGTTTCTCTTTGAGTCCTAGCTTGCTTCTATGTCCTTTTCATTGCTTTAATTGTTGAATAATACTTTAAAATTTGTCTTGTTAAAACTCTATTGGTTTAGCTTTCATTTCAATTTTTTGGTCTTTGGTTATATCTTGTTTCTTTGTTTCCTTGTTTGTGAGTTTCCATATAGGGAATTGGAAATGAGGATTGGTGTCATCCATTGAAGAATTTCAGTCAAGAAGCGAGGGGTCAATCACCTTAAGAGCTATTGGACTAAGAAGCACTGAAAATTGAGTGAAACACCAAAGAGACAATAGCCACCAAAATTGAGGACCTTTTTCTAATTGGAAATTTATTTGTAATTGGACATTTGTACGTTTACCTACATTACTTTCAAATTTTGTAACAAAAAGGCCTTTCATTGGAAGTAAATTGGGAGCCTCCAATAGGTCACCCTACTTCCATTTGTGTGTAATAATTTTAGGCAATTTTCCCTTAGGATAGTCAGTGCTTTGTTGGGAACATTAAATGAGGTCATCCAAACACTCTTAGGATCCTCCTAATTTACATCTCTTGCACTTTAATTTCTTGCTTATTTACATAGCTTGTTTTCTTTACTAGTCGCGCCTAGTTTATCTTGTTAGTGCATAATACTTTCTTCTTGCTTATCACGCTTATCTTGAGTTCTTTTAAACACTAGCTTTTAGCTTTTGAAAACCCTCAACAAGAAAGAATCACAACTTAGGAACCAACATGAGTCATCATTCATCTAGTGTTAATGGTGAGGGTACTAGTCATAAGGACCCTCTATCTAGATTCTTAGATGAGTTGAGTTCCCTCAAGTTATGGAAAGAAAAACTAGAAAGAAAAGAAAAAGGAAAAGAGAGGGTAGAAATAAATCAAGATGAGAGGGAACAAATAAGGGAAGAAGAAAGAAGGAAAATACTAAAAGAGTTAAGAAAAGAAAAACATGCCTCCTATAATAGTCATGACTCTTGCAAGAGCCTAAGTGAAGAACTTCGTGACTATTATGAAGGAAGGCATAGATCACATCTTAGACCTCACTCCCATAGGAGAGAAAAGGAAAGAAAGCCTCCAGAGGCTAACATTAACCTCCCATACTTCCATGGAAAGGACAATGTAGAGGCTTACTTAGATTGGGAAATAAGGGTAGAGCAACAACTTAAAAGGAAGTCTACTTCAAAATCTTATGGCTCTCACTCATATCCAAAGAAAGATCAAGGTCAAGGCATCATAGGGGCTGCACCTTCTAAGCCCAAAGATAATAAGGGGAAGACAATAGAAAAGCAACCCCCTAAGACTAGTATGCAAGAGAAGCTAGCTCTATAAAGTGCTTCAAATGTCTTGGAAGAGGACACATTACTTCTCAATGTCCCACCAAGAAAACCATGATTATGAGGAGCCAAGACATTTATAGTAGCCAAGATGAGGCTACTACTTCACCTTCCTCTAGTGAAAGTGAAGAAACAAAAGGGGGAGAATCTAGTGAAGAAATCTACCCCCAAGAAGAAGGACAATCTTTAATGGTTAAGAAGGAGTGTAAGGAGGTAAGTGTCTCCTCCAAGAGGTTAGCTAAGAAGGAAAGTGATTTTGAAATAAAGACAATAATTAAAGAAACTTTCCCCTTTAGAAAACCTCCACATCTTCTCCTTTGTAAAAAGACCCTTGTTAGCACTGTCACACCTCTTGGGCTTGAGGTTATTCCTCAAGTAAAGAAGTTGTTGGATGAGGGTTTGGTTCATAAGAGCTTAAATCTTTGTGCTTTGTTGGTGCCCAAAATAGGTATTATTAGGCACCAAATCCCTAAAATAAGTGATATGATGAATGTGTTGAGTGTTGCAACCCTCTTTTGTAAAATCACTCATGCACCCAACATCTCCATGATTCATGAACATAGGGACTCATTAGGTAGGTTTGTTCTTATTTTTGGTTTTAATACTATCCTAGGTGCTCATATGGGACACCTTACGTTTGTCGTACTTTTTTGTAGGAATAATCAACATGAAAATACAGAAAAAGGTACATTTTATTGCATTACTTTCTTTAATTTTTAAAATAGTGATCAAGGGGTTCCCACGGACCCTAAGAGAATAAAGGTCATTCCTGATTGCCCCACTCCACCAAGTATAAGGGAAATCTGGGGCTACCATGACTTAACAAACTTTTACAAAAGGTTTGTCCCATATTTTTTTATACCTGTAGCACCACTCATTGAGTTGATGAGGAACCATGTTCCCTTATAGGAAGATGCCCAGGAAAGGGGTTTTCAGACCTTACCCTACCTTAACATACCCAACATCGCTAATATATATGTTTTTATTCTTTTTACAAGTGTCAAGGGAAGGAGTCCAGAGTATCAAGAACCTCAGGATTTGAGGTCAAATCCTTTCCAAGGGGGAGGGGATGATGCAATCATATCCCCCAAGGATATTGGATAGAAGACTCCAAGAGGATTAGGCTAGAGCTGCTAAAGAAGGCCATAGGGTTCTCATGAACCTCAGGGTAGATTTCTGATCCCATGGGCCAAGGTTGGGTCCACTCTTCTTTGTAAATATTAGAATAGGTTTTTCCTTCTTTTGGGCCTTGTATTTTGGCCATTTTAGTAGTATAGGGTTTTATCTGTTGGAAAAATGTGGCCTCAGTTATCTTAAGAAGGGCTGAATTAATTTCCCACTAACAAACTTTTAACCCCCTTTTAAATGAGATAGGCTCAGAATGCAGAAGCAGCAACAATCAATTTAATAATGTTCTTTAAATATGCAAGATAAAATTGATTGCAATAATATAAATGAGATAAGGGAAGAGAGAATGCAAACTCAATTTTATACTGGTTCGGTAAAGTTCGTTGCCTACGTCCAGTCCTCAAGCAACCCACTTGAGATTTTCCTTTCTCTTTGTAAAATACTTTTACAAAGTCTGAACCACACAGGGAAAACCCATCCCTTGTGTTCAGGAATCCTTACAACTTAAGAGACCCTCAATCCCTTAATCAATTTCTTTGTATAAGAAGAAAGAATAGGAATTCTCTCTTAAAGAGAAGGATATTACAATTGAAGTCCATGGATGAACTCTTAATGGATTTGCAAGTGTTTTCCCAAGAGTTTCTTTTGAGAGAGCATTTGGCAATGAAATTCTCTTAAAATATCTCTCTCGTTGCTTTTTGAAGTCAGACACACATATATATAGGTCTTTCGTGCCTTTTCAAAATGGTTTGAAGAGATGTGTCTTTTCAAAAAGCTTTTTCTGAAATTCTTCACTGGTAATCGATTACAGGTTTCTGGTAATCGATTACACAGTTATATTTTGAAGAGTCATGACTTTTGAATTTGAATTTCAGGAGTTTCGTTGTTGGTAATCGATTACAGACATATGGTAATCGATTACATGTTCAAAATTCAAATTCAAAACCCTTTTCAACAGCTATTTCTCAAACTTCCCTTCTAGTAATCGACTACACTTCCTGGTAATCGATTACCAGAGCCTTGCATGACTTTGAAACCCTTTGTTTTAAGGCAAGGCTTGATCTTGAAGAAATCTTGAAGCAAGGATTTGTTTGTTGAAGTAATCTTGTATTAACCTTGAAGCAAATGCTTATCCTTTGAAGCAGCCTTGTTTGATTCTTCTTTGACATCATCAAAATCATGTATACGTACATTCACATTCTTTCCCTTTTTGATGATGACAATGAAGTGATTTCTTTTTGACATCATCAAAACATACATGATTCATATTCTCCCCCTTTTTGATGATGACACTCATTATCAAGCAAATTCTTTTTGACATCATCAAAACCTGCATGATTTACATTAGCCTTATATTTTAGGACATTTTGAGTAGTCTTTGTAGTAGGGACTTTTTTGTATTTTCATGTATTTTGGCATGGGAGTGAGTTTAGCTATTATAGGGGGGGTGTAGCTAAGGCTCTAGCTTCTCATCTCAAGGAGGTAAGCTTAGCTATTAGAGGGGTGTGTGTAGCTAAGCTTTAGGTTCTCTAGGAATCTTCTCAAGGAAGCTACCTAGGCTATAAATAGAAGTATGTGTAACACTTGTTGTAATTTTGATGAATGAGAGTCTTGTGAGACACACTTCAAAGTTCAACTTCTCTCCCTCTTTTCCTCCTTCAATTTCATGCTCCTCTCTCTCTCTCTCTCTTCCTCCATTGAAGCTTCCTCTCTAAGCTTCTTATCCAAGGTACTCTCTTGATGGTGAAGCTCCTTCTTCTATGGTTTATTCCCTAGTGGATGGCTCCTCATCTCATCTTTTCTCCTTTATCTTCTGCTGCATCTCCATGATGGAAAATCACCATTGAAGGATCTCATTGAAGCTCAAAGATCCAGCCTCCATAAAAGCTTCACAAGCAAGCTTCCACACAAGGCTTGATATCATCTCACAGCTACGGGTGTTCTCAAAAAGAACATCTTATACCCCGTCATCAACACAACTACATCCTTCTAAAAATACTAACAGATGAAACCTCTAAGATAGGGGTTGGCTGAAAAACAACGACAAAAAATCATGCATAAAACTTCATCAAAGAAGAAAGGAAGATACATATGAGAAATGAAAACATGCAAAGGTTCATCGAAATGAAACTCGTGCAAAAACAAGGATGATGAACTTTTTAAATGCAACAATGAAACTTTAACAAACCTTTCAACATCCATGTTATAACCAAAGAAAGATGGAAAAACATATTTTGATCAAGGGTAAGGTCTAAGAAAGACATCACCACTTTTGGAAAAACAAAAGGTCAAAGGGACAAGCTTTTGCTTTTAAGAACAACTTTGAAACCAATTTCATAGTTGAGAAAACGAAATCTCAAAACTATAGAAACCAATGCAAGGGAATCAAATATTTCAAAATTGATTTCCACCAATGAGGAAGTAATAGAACTTGACATTGGGGATTAGGAGATCACTAAAACATTTTTCCATCTTTAGAAATAAGTTCTAAAAGATTTTATAGAAAAACACCACATGCATCACAACTAACCTTTTAAATCAACAAGCATTTAAAGGTAATGTAAGGGAACAAAGAAATCATAAGGTAACAATTTCACAAAACAATCTCGGAACACAATTAAAAAAAAAAACATAATCATGCATCAAGAGGCAATTCTGCTTTGCATAAAAGGGATAAGAAAACAAAGTGAAACACATTGCAATTCTTATTAGGGGTGAAAAAGATGTATTTTGAAATTAAAAAGAATTTATAAATTGTACCAATACATAGAATTATATATTATTTAATACAATAAAAAAATATAATTAATTAGATGCATGAATAAAAAAATATAAGCAAATGAATTTTCATTAATAAATGAATCAATAAATTAAGATTAACAGATTATAATATTACGATTTAAATTATTTTAAAGGTTAAATACAGAAAAAAAATAGGGGGGAAACTAGTTACCTTATAAACTTTTTTTTTCAGACAAAATTATGTTAGTCACACGTCACAACAATCGACTTAACAAAGCACCTTACTTTATGCAATGATAAACTAATTGCATATAATATGTTAGAATAATATAAATCAAATTCGGTTAGCATTTTAAACAAGGGTGTAGATTCAGAATACGCGTGGGATATGATGTGAACAAGCCAAATTTTGGTAGATATACGTAAGACGGTATAAAGAGAATTCGTTAGGATCAGATAATGGAATTGACTCTGATCTGAACTGAATTTCACTTCCGGGCAGGTAGGAATATTAAATTAAACACAAAAGAACCCGCATGAGCCACTGAGAAAACATGTGAAAGCAATCTGCACCACCATATCTCTTCCAATTAGTTTCTATACCTAATTAACAATTTAAACATTTCAATTATTAGGCTTTTGTCACATTGGCTATGCTAGTGTTTTACACATGTGCAATATTGTAGTATATTTGTTAGATTTTTCTTTCCTCAGGTGAGTATTGGAACAACGTCATATAGTAATGCATCCAAAATAAGTCCTACCCGAACTCATTTTGTCTAATGGAAGAATCTGATTAACCAAGTTTGTGATAAATAGGAATCTTAATTAAAAGAGTGAAAAACATATCAACGATGCAATGATCGATCAAATAAAATCTTACCTCGTCTCCAAACCCTAAACAGTTAAACCCTAGTGGAAGAATTCAAGGGTGCTGATTTTATATTTTGAATGGATTTAACTAAACTTAGATCATTCTCTTGCTTGTCGGTTAAGTCAAGGCCAAGGGGCCTTGGATGACTTCTCTTAGATTGGTATATTAATTAATTTGTTGAATATCAATGGTGACCTTAATTTATCTCATTATGCATAATTATAGAATTTTTTGTATTTATTATTAATAAATTTATACTTATAAAACAATTTTATTTACTGTATATTTCACTTTAATTATTCTTATATATAATTAAAATAAATTATCATCTTTTGAAATTATTTTTTATTATATTAATATATGGTTTTGTCATAAAAGTATTCTTTTCTTCTTCTTTTTTTCTTCTATATTTTTTTTTTCATTTCTTCAGATCATTGTTGCTTAGACTATATATCTCCAACACTAATTTCTTGGAGAAATAACTTGTATATATAGGAATCCTCAGATCAACCAAGAATCGTTTGGAGAGGGATTCAAGTTCATCGTATGATATGAGAACACTAGATGCTATTATCAGCAACGTTCACTATCATTTTATATAGCTCTTACTGATTTGTTAATAGTTTTTAGCACAAATATCATACAATAAATTATTGGAATAAGAAGTTGTGAGATGCATTGAAGATTTTTTTCTTAAAATAATTAGTGAATGGGTTTAATATATTCTAGGATCTCTGTAAATATATATTAGTATTTAAGTTTATACACTGTACATGTTAAAATCCATAATAAATAGATATATTTAAATATAGAAATTATATTTTAGATTTATAATAAATAATTTAAATTATGATATGCGATTACTTTTAATTATTAAAAATTTCCATAAAAAAACTATTAAAAATTATTTAATTTAGTGATAAAAGTAAAAGATGGTAAATTGAAAATGATAACCAAATAAAATTTTACAAATAAAGATAAAAGAAAGATAATTTAAAATGGTTAAAAGAAAAATTTTCCTAATTATGTAAATAATGTGTAAAGTGCACATTAAAAAGAGAGAGAAGAGAGGATATTAAGAATGTCTGATTGAAAGGATAGTGACCAGAGTTAGGCTAGAAATATATATTATAGGACAATATTGATATTATTAATTGACTTTTACCTACTGCATTTCAAATCATATATAGAGATGATTTATAATCATACATGTATATTATATGAAGAAAAGTTAAAAAGTTATACGGAGACAATTGCTTCCATATAATAATATACATTGAGACAAAGATATTGTTATCTTATTTTATTCTATACCAAAAATGCCTTAGAGTTATACACGTACGTAATTAAAAGTATGTGAGTCAATAGTGACAAGATAAATTAAATGTAGCTATCTTATGGAAAAGAATCTATAATTTTAAAGATAAAAAATAAGCTCAAGATATCATGTGACATTATTCATTCAGGTAAAAAATTTATTTTATATAATAGCGGACTATATGTTTTTATTTTATATTTGACACATATTTGATCTATCTTTGCATGGGATGCATAATAGTGTATGTATGTATATAATTAAATCATTTCAAAAAAAAAAAAAAAATTGGTACTGTGTTTTATACGTCCATTAAGGTGAAAAACTATCAAAAACAGTAAAAATACGTAAAAAATACAAATAATAAGTTCTCTTTGACGTGGATCACGTTTGTTTGATGTGATGAGAATCAAACAGCACTAAGAAATTTTGTTATGCAATTCAAAGGATTGGTTACGAATGAACAAGTGAGCATGGATAATATAGTTGATGTCAGATCGCGATCTTCTAAAACTCAGAAAAAATAACTCTGAAACATCTTACAGCATAAAACAATGGATATATTTGCAGCATTTATAAATTTATTATTAATAAACATAAAATATGAACCACAAAAAATTAAACTAACCGTCCATGTAGTTTTTTTTTTCTTTTTTTCTTTTTCCAAATCTAAGGGTTCTAATCCCATTCATATGTCGTATAAGAAACTTAATTAATGATCATAATTGTTTTTAGGAATGCGTGTGTTTGATCATCTTTAGATTCCTTATATAGTATTCTCAATCAATTACAAATAAGTTTGTGTTGCAATACGATAAAATGATTTTAATGATAGAAGAGTGATCATCAAAGCTTCGAAAAATGAGGTGTTTGCATCGTTTGCATTAACTTGGTCTTCCACTGAATTGCCATCATTGTATGAGGAGAAAAACGATCAACCAAATTAGACATGAAAAGGAACACATCTTTTCAACGAACACAATTTTTTTTTTCAAAGTGGATAACACTATTAGAGAAAAATGAAGTTCGAGTCCTAAGATAAAATTTGATTTAAAAAAAAGGCAAGATACACCTTGGTCTATTGCAAATACCAACCATTTATTACTTAATTAATTAATTCTCTCTTGTTGCCACACAATTTCTTCAAAAAGTAGACTGCAGTCATCACGCAATTTTTTCATAGTGGATTTTCGATTAAGCAATTAATAAACTGATTAATTTAACAAGTAACTGATATCTTTGGGTATAAATACTGAGAAGGGCAACCTCGTTCTTGCATTCAATACCACACAAACATAGTAATCAAGCACAGGCAATCTGACTACTCAAAACAAATAGAAATACTATATTTAGATAGAGAGAGAGAGAGAGAGAGAGAGAGAAAAAGAGATAAGTGCAATAATGGAGTGTTGTAAGAGGGTATATGAGTGGTTATGCAATTCAAAATCATATTTGATAATATTGAGCTTGCAATTTGGCTCAGCCGGCATGTATCTTATCACCATGGATGCTCTCAATAAGGGCATGAGTCATTATGTGTTTGTCGTTTACCGGAACGTCATCGCCACTATAGCTCTTGGCCCATTCGCATTTTTTCTTGAAAGGTTTCATCTCTTATCATCTAAAAATAATTAACATCAATATATGCATCATGCACGCTTGCATATTGCACATACATAGAATAGATAGAATAGGTTATCAAGAGGTTTAACTCAAGGTATTAAATAAGATGTGTAAATTATTATAAATCTTTAATATCTTTAATTTTTATAGAAAAAAATTATTCTTTTATAAAAAAAATGATAGAGTAGGTTCTTCATGATCATGATTCATGAACGTAATATTCCAGCCACCTTTACGTTGTTATGATCAATGGTTGATGCTGGTATGTTAGTTCTAGTTTTTCTGTTTATCTTTTGGTTAGTGTATATAGTTTATATCATTATATATGGATTATATTATTATTATTATACTATGTCTTTACAGGAGCTAAATAGTTTTATAGAACTGAGTTCAACGCATGCATTTTGAAAATTTTTAATTTCAGTATTATACATTTTTTGGAAGATTTTTTTTCAAGAAAATAATCACTTGTTTTTTTAAGAATTTCTTTGAGAAAATTAAAAAATGATTATTTATTCAAAATAAAGTAAACTAAGCACATACTTAAAATATAAATTCATATATTTAGCAATGATATTTCAACACTTTCCTTCTTTAACATTACTCCTACACACACTGTATATATCATTTTATCTTGTAGAAGAGATAAAAAAAAAAAATCAATTAAGTTTTTGTCTTTCACTTTTACCTTTGAAAAATAAAGAGTAAGAACTAAAGTAGTATTAAAATAAATGAACGTGAGAGAAATATTATTCAGAATATTTACCTTGATTATTATAATTGGCAAATGTTAACAAAATTTGTTAAAATGTAAAAATTTAAAATAATAAATTTAGCAATAATTTTAAAATTACTTATACATTAGATATTAGGCTTAAATATGTTAAGTTTTTATAAAATTAGAGAGCTTTGATTTTGTTTCCTTAAAAAAAATTCTATTTTTCATCCCTCTAAATTTTAGTATCATGATTTTTTATTATCTGTAAAATAAGTGAATTTTAATTTTGGTCTCCTTTAAAGAAACAATTTTCATCCCTTTAAAATCTAAAATCATTATTTTCGGTACCCTAGCATTCATTTTAGACAAATAGCTTTTCTTTTCAGGGATTTGAATATTTTATTTTAGAAATATTACATGCTGACATGATACTACAAATAATAATGGATGGTCACTCAAGATGGTCACTAGACCTTTTATTAAATTAAATACATAATTCATTAATGAAAGACATAGGACAATATGAGCCAAAAAATAATGTTTTTCTTTTTTCGGGAGATGAAAATATAAAAAGTTATAATGACCAAAATCAAAATGTGTTCACTTATAGGAATTAAAAAATATATATTTAAACCAAAATATTATAATAATCATTAAAAAATTATACTTTGTTCCTTAAGACACTCTTTAATCCTTATTGTTTGATTATAATAATAAATTAAAAGTAATGCTTCAATTAGGTTATTATTTTGTGTTTCTAATTATCTAAATATTTTATTATTATTATCATTATTTGCAGGAAAGTTAGGCCCAAGATGACAGTTCGGATATTTTCAGAGATTATGGCCGTGGCTTTTGTCGAGTAACGTCAATTCCTCCACTTACATGTTTGACAATTAATAAATGTTTATTTTCTCATTTTAAAGATATACATTTGTATTGCTATTTATAAATGCATTAAATTAATTATCTATAAATATATATATATATATACATATTAAATTAATTATTAAACATTATTTTTATCAAATTAATCACTAAAATAACATTTTGTTGTTTTTTTTAAATAAAAATGATTAAATGGATTAGAAATAAATATAGGACTAATTTAAAATTGTTATTAATGAAAAAAGATCAAAGCGAGTAATATCACAAGAATTTTAAAGAAAAATTATTTCTGAAATTTTTATGACTTCGATATTGATGTGAATTCGGTCCCTAATTTAATTTTAGTGGTGATAAAAGTTAACGTGTTAATTAATTTATGCTGTTATATGCAGGATAATACTTGATCAATGCTTCACGTTCCTTGGTATGAAGTACACATCAGCATCATTTGCGTCTGCCGTGATGAATTCCGTACCCTCCATTACCTTTGTACTAGCAATCATTTTTCGGTACGTAAGATATCATAATCAAGTCACATATATTAATTAATTAATTAATGACTAGTTTGATGCATATAACAGAAAACAAGCTAGCATGTACCCAGTGAATATCCTTCATAGATTCCACTATGTCATTAGCTTAAGACTACCGAGAAAACGGGGCAGTGTCGTAGTGGCTCTTAAGATATTTAATTTTACCCATTTATTTGTAGTGATAGGTCTATGTCATCGCATTCACGAATGTCATGAATTAATGCGTGTCATTTTCTTTCTTCACCCAACTAATTAATTAATTAATCTATTATTTTGTTTTTGCAACAAGAAAAAAGTAATCTGTATTTTTTTCTTAGTTAAAATTGCAAGATAAGCATGTTTGCTGTATATATTTTCTTGTTTTTATCATAACATATTTATAATTATGTGATAAGAAAACATTATTTTCCTTAGAAAGTGCATAAATAACTTATCACAAAAAACTGCTCTACCTTTTCAACATATTTGATGATTAAAACATACAATTTTCATTATCTTTTTTTCATTCTAAAATATGATAGTGTAGGAACATTTAAAAAAATAAGTAAAGATAAATACATAATTATAAATGTATAATAATTAATATTATATTAAACTTGTTTATTAAAAAAATAAATAATCAGATAAGATTAATTAAAGAAATAATTAATTGTAGTTAATTACAGGAATTATTAAGAGTCAATTCCTTATTTCTTCTCATTCTTAGAAGCCTTTATAAGTTATGTCTAAATATAGATAAATTATATCCGTGTTGTTAGGCCTTTTATGTCGAATTTTAGGTATCAATGTCTTAATCAATATTTTCCTTGTCTCCATACAACACAATACTCATATGGAGTTTTGTAGCATGGATAATTTACAACTTATACTAATCAATGGTGTCCATGAATAAAAAATCACTGTATAATAAATTATTAACTTTTTATAATAATTATATTAAAAGTCAAATCAATGATAATATATGATTAAATAACAATTTTATATAGAATTTTACACTTTGGGGCGCAGTATCATTAAACTCTAATTGAAATTTTAATAATCAAACGGTAATATTCTAATACTATGTCATTTATTATATTTGAGCAGATTGGAGCGCATGAACTTTAAGGAGCTAGGATGTATAGCCAAAGTGATTGGCACTGCAGTTAGTCTTGGAGGTGCTTTTCTAATGGCACTGTACAAAGGTCCTGTTGTTAACATTGCAGGCTCATCGGCTAGCCACGTGGGACAGCCTGAGAATGTGAACGACCCTTCTGGCAGTCACTGGCTCATTGGTGCATGTTTTCTCCTCATAGGTTGTGCTGGCTTCTCGGCTTTCTACATATTGCAAGTAAGTTTATCCACACACAGGGAATTAGTTGAATACCAGATAATCAAACAAAGTCCTATATACATACATGTTACAGACAAAAAAAATAATTATTGTCTAAAATGAGTGGTTGGAACCAAAAAAAAATGTTCAATTATGTGTGTCTGTAATTATTTTTAAATATACAATTGTTATTCACTATAATTTTACATAACTTGAGTAAGATTAAGCCAGAGGCGGAACCACGTTCAAGTTCATATGGACTAACTACCCCCTCGATTCACAAAATTTTCTTTACAATATTATATTACTATATTAGCACCTGATTTCAAACTTTAAAGAACTCGAGGCACATAATACATTTTATAATAATAATTCAAGATTTAGATAATAAATTCTATTCGGATAAAAAAAATTAAATTCTATTATTTTCAGAGTAAATATATATTTATAATTTATTAAATATGTTCATTAGTACTAACCCCTTATGACACTTAACTTTTTTTAAAATATTTTATATTCTTTAATCAACACAATATAAAACATCAAGTGATTGATTTGTCTAAAAAGAAACTCTGTTCCGATAAGTTAGTTTGAGTGAAATTGAATTTGATTTTCTTAATTAATATTTTAGGTTTTAATTTTGTGGGTAAAAAAATATTTTTTTTTTCCTTAATTTACTTTTATTTTATTCTATAAAATGTATTTAAAGCAATAATTTTAAACATTAGGTGGGAAAAGTAAGTTATTAATTGCTATAATTACTTTTAATTGTTCATATTAATTTTAGCTATAATTATTTTATTTTATGTTAATTTCTTTCTTGATATTATATCTTAGAGAAGTTTATTCATGTGTTAAATTTTTGCCCCCTAACAAAATTTCCTGATTCCGTCCCTGATTATCCCGTACATGTGGTTTCAGAAAATAAAATTATATAGCATTCATTAAAAAATTCACAATTAAATTTACATGCATGATAAATTATGTTAATAAAAGATTATATTATTATAACCTTTGTTATTGTATATATTGCAAGGGAAGCTTATGCATGATTTGATTATTTTGCAGGCCATAACATTGAGAAAGTACCCAGCAGAGATGTCCCTAGCCACCTGGGTTTGCTTTGTAGGTGCACTTCAAAGCAGTGCAGTTAGTTTTTTCATGGAGCGTAACAGCCCTGATGTCTGGTCTCTAGCATGGGATTCTAGGCTTGTTGCTTATGCATACTCGGTTAGTACCCATTGTTTGGGCTTAATGGCCCGACCCAAGTTACATTTTTAGCCCTTAGTCCTTCATTTTGACATGTTTTGATAATTTGTGATGATGCAGGGAATAGTAACATCAGCAATCCAATTTTACGTGCAAGGCATGGTTATTAAAACGACGGGGCCAGTGTTTGTGACAGCATTTAATCCCCTGCGTATGATCATAGTCACGGCCTTGGCCTGCATAGTCCTCTCAGAGAAACTTCACCTTGGAAGGTACTACCAAGTGAAGTGCTACATAATTGTTTCTCTTTTTTACAAGTATAAACTATCAAATTAAATTTATTTATGATTAATCTTTATTATAAAAAAATATATTAACTATCTTTAACAAGACATCACTTCCTGTTATATCCACAAAATCTTGAGTCTAGTTATTGACACATTTCAATTGTTTTCTGGTATTTCTATTCAATAAAAGATGTTTTTAATATTTATAAATTTTAATATCTTCAAAAAATTTGTTGATTTTAATCTTCATGATTTGTAAAATTTTAAAACATAATCTATATCATCATTACATCAACAACCATTATTAAGTCCCATCATTATTTATATTCCAAACCATAATTTTAAAAGTTATTATAAAGATTAAAACTAGAAAATATATATAAAAGACTAAAACTAAATAGAATCATATTTATAGAGAGTAAACATATATTTCAGTCTTTCTTTTTTTTCCTAGTTTCTCTTCCTGAATTCCAATTTTCTTATGAATATTATTTTCCAACTATCCGATGAATTGTATTATACCAGTATTATTGGAGGAGTGGTGGTGGTAATTGGGCTCTATCTAGTAGTGTGGGGCAAAGCTAAGGAACAGAAACATCTCATGCCACCATCCCCTGAAAAGGTTACCCTGCAACGCCAACAACAGCTACCAGTTACTGTACCCATAAGTGATGATGCCAATGATAATAATAAAGCTCAATTGGTCATAATTGGGGATAGAAAAGACGACGTGGAAGCCAGAACCACCACGGTCAATTTATGTGGGCCTTAATCGGATCACAAAGTAATAGTAGTAGTAAAGATAGTGTGACACTAGTCCATGATCAATGTACTGTGATCTTAACTGTACTTGTTTATTAAATGTTTCCAGAGTTGGGTAGTTTTATGCGAATTCTGAGCTTCACCTCCGCATTTTACGAGACATGAATTATGTACTTTTCAATTTAATTTATAGTGCATTTCGGTAGGATTTATCATCTTGCAAGTTTTAGCAGCTCGCGTTTTGAGTCTTACACTGTCCAAAACAGGTTTTTTTGAGATGTATGCTATATTTTTTTTTTCACCTTATGGTATCTTTAGAGAATTAGAGATTAATCTATGCGATAAAGAGATATATTTAAGAGATTAATACTTTTCAACAATTATTTCTCAATACATATATTTAAAAATCAATTTATTTTAGAGTGACTACATAAAAGATATAGTTATTTGTGGATTATATCATATCATATTGATTCTAATATTACACATTAAGAACATGGTTATAGTTACATCCAACTCACTTTGATCACCTTATATGAAGAGAAAGAATAATAGTATTGAATATGAGATAAGGATAAAACTTGAGAGAATGATACAGCCAGGTGCTAAGTTTCTTGAACACCTACTCCGGATACAACTAGATCAGAATGCATCCTCCAGACGAGGAGAAAACGTCATTCATCACTGAAGATGTCAACTTTTGCTACAAGGTCATGCCATTTGGCCTAAAAAATGCAAGCGCGACATACCAACGACTAATGGATCGAGTCTTCAAACAACAGATCAGACAAAACATTTAGGTATATATGGACGACATGGTTGTCAAGTCTCAAAGCATACCCCCAACATGTAGCGAACCTAGAATAAGTATTTGGGGAACTACCCAAATATGACATGCGCCTCAACCCTGGAAAATATACTTTCGGGGTAGGCGGCAACAAGTTCCCCGGCTTCATGATCACACACTGGGAGATTGAAGCCAATCCCTACAAATGCACTGCCATACTAGAGATGCACAGCCCAACCAACGTCCAAGAAGCACAGAAGCTCAACGGTAGGCTAGCATCCCTATCCAGGTTCCTTCCAAAGCTCGTTGAAAAGGCAAAGTCATTTTACAAACTGCTAAAAAAGATTGAGCCCTTCTCATGGGACGAGACTTATGAACAAGCCTTCCCAGCTTTCAAGAAGACCAGTTCTGAGTCAACCCAGGCCAGAAGCACCTCTACTCCTGTATCTCTCAGTGGCTGACGAAGCCGTAAGCTCAACCCTCGTACAAGAGGAAGGGAGGCATCATGCTCCATGACGCTGAGATGTGCTACCAAAGGATAAAAAAGGTAGCGCTAGCACACATCACTTCGGCATGATGACTTAGGCCCTACTTCCAGCGTCATCAAGTAGTTGTCAAGACGAACTATCCCATCAAATAGGTTTTGAGAAAGCTTGAACTTGCAGGAAAGATGGTAGCCTGGTCCGTCAAACTATCAGGGTTCGACATTCAGTGTGAACCACACGGTCCCATGAAGACACAATTCATGACTGATTTTCTGGTAAAATTCGCTAGAAATGACACAACCACGCCAGACTGATGGACCCTTTACTTTGACAGTGCGTCCAACATAAAAGGAAGCGGGGCAGGGATCCTCAAAGGCCCTAACAATATCACTCTAGAGCAAGCCCTCAAGCTCAACTTCAGAGCCTCAAACAATTAGGCAGAGTATGAGGCACTTATTGTAGGTCTGAAGCTAGCCAAAGAAGTCGAAGCCAAGCGGCTACGATGCTACACAGACTTATAGCTTGCCCAAGGATAGGTTTCCAACACATACCAAACCAAGGAAACAGTGCTGCTCAAATACTATCACATAGCAAAGTCTCTCATTGACAATTTTGACTATTTTGAAATGTACTACATCCCCAGGGAAAGCAATACCCGGGCGGACCTACTCTACAAGTTGGCCAGTACCAAGAAGGTTGGGCACCTCAAGACCATCATCCAGGAGATGCTCCAAACTCTCACTATAGATGCTGAGGAAATTATGACCGAAAAAGAGGAAGAACCAAACTGGATGACCCCCTACAAGAACTTCCTAATTCGGGGGGGGGGGGGGGGGTCTTACCACTAAACGAGGATGAAGCCGAACACCTCAAACGGAAGGCCAACTAATACACCATCCTTGATGACGAGTTAATCAAGTGCCTAAACAGTCAACAGGCAGACTACGTCATGAAAGAACTTCACAAAAGGATCTATGGTCTCCATACTGGAGGACGCTCCCTAGCCACCAAAGCGGTGCGAGCTAGCTATTAATGGCCAACACTCAAGGCAGATGCCCCTGACTTTACCAGGAAATGCGGATGATGTTAAGAGTTTGCAGACGTGCCACACACTCCTCCTAACAAACTTCATAGTCTGAGCCCCCATGACCCTTTGCCATGTGGGGAATGGACATCCTAGGACCACTGCCAAATGCCCCGAGAGCTGTCAAATACTTACTAGTTGTCATCAACTACTTCACCAAGTGGATAGAAGCAAGATCACTTCGGGGCATTATGTCCAGTGAGGTGGAAAAATTCACCTAGAAGCACCTCATCTGCAGGTACGGCCTCCCATACACCGTTGTCATCGACAAGGATACCCAATTCAAAGCTCAAACTTCTTGACAAGGCTAGGCATCAAGCACCCGGTCACCTCTGTCGAACATCCTCAAACTAACAAACAAACATAGGCAGCTAATAGAGTCATCCTTAAGGCCCCGCGAACTAGACTCGACAAGTCTAAGGGCCTATGGAAAAAAGAACTATACAGCATACTCTAAGCATACCATTGTACATCCCAGACAGCAACCAATGAAACTCCTTATCGACTTACAAATGGCACAGACACCATGATCCCCGTGGAAGTCAGGGAACCATCGACATAGAGACTATTGTTCTAGCAATAGCAAAACGAAGAAAATATGAGGGTGGAACTAGAAACCAACGAAGAAGTCTGAGAAATGGTGAAGGTTAAAGAAGAAGCTGCCAAACTTCGAGTAGTCAGAAGATACAATACTATCTATTTAATGCAATGCCAATTTTTATCATTTCTTTCCTATGCTTTATTGTTACTGTATGGCCTGATCATCCATGCATTAGTTTTAGGGGTTATACATTCGGAAATGGTAATTTCTAAAGAACTAGGAAAGGGCATCTAAATAATTCATTGTTAGGGATATAGTGACTTTGTTTTGCCTCTGTATACACCTCCATACATCATGCAATTTACTATTCTATCTTTGCAAATGGATTTGGGGAGAGAGAATAGATAAATTAGGCTCTCTATCGTGAGGGATCAGAGTTGTGTGTCTTAGTAGATGTGAGTGGAAATTGAAAAAGCATTAGATAGAGAAAAATCATCAATATTGCATCAAAGGTAGTTAGGCATGATAGGCCCCAACATATTTTAAATTATGAATTTATCATTAAGCATTATTATCTTTATCTTCTACATTTCTTATCTTTTACTCCAATCTCTTATCTCTTTAAATTTTTATCTTATCTCCTAATCTTCTATTTTAAATTTCTTACCCTTCTTATTTCTTACTTTCTCTAAATTTTACATTTAAATTTCTTATCTCTTGCTTGTAAATTGGGTTTACATCAATCTAACTACAAACAAAGTTCTTGTAGATTTGACACTTGGACTTCCGAGTAATTTATTACTTGAGACAAATTGGTATACCTGCCAACGAGTTAACAAGTTTTTTGCGTCGTTGTCGAGGATTTTGTTCTTCGTACTTGGTTTTTTGCATATTCCAATTTTAAAGCAATCAATTTTTATTTTTAACTTTGTATTTTTATTTTTTTTCAATTTTACTTTGTTCAATCTTATATTTTTTTAACAAAAAAAGTGTCTTTTTCTTGAGAGTCTATGCTTGCAGGGTGGAACCTCAGAAGAACTTAATCCATGGAAGATATTTTAAAGAGGTGGACTGAGCATCTTGAAAGCACACGATTAAGGGTCAGTCACCCACCACCGGTAAATTGTGATTTTTGTGGAGGAGAGCATTTCAATAATAATTGTCATCTCTACTCCATGGAAAATCATTGGTAGGGACACGAGTTACACCCTTACAATCAAAATGAAGAAAAAACATTTTCTGATATGGAGAATGTGTTTATGCAATTCATGGAAAAATCTCAAGCTAGCTTTAAAGCCAATCAAAACTCAATTCAAAATCTAGAGATTCAAGTTGGCAAGAGTTACTCCATGAAAAATTGTCAGTGGGAGCAAGAGTTACAACCTTACAATCAATATGAAGAAGAAAGAATTTCTAATCTTGGTAATTTGTTGATGCAACTCATGGAAACATCTGAAGCTACTCAACATGCAATTAAAAATCTGGAAATTCAATTTGGTAAGCTAGCAAAAGAAGTGGCTAAATTTTTTGTCACAAGGGAATACAACTTTGTAGAGGTTGAAGCTCATGAGGAAAGTCTTGTAGAAGAGCATGATTCAAGAGAAAAAGATGGAAAAAAAAGTGAGGAGAGAACACAACAACAATGGGAGAAGTGTTCACAAGTAGAAATTCCACCAGAAAGTATTCTCCAAGTCAATACCCCTCCTCATCAACTGATTGTCAAGGAAGAAAGGCATGAAGAACATGTAAATCTTTAAGTGCCATTCTCTCCTTAATCACCAGCACTTCTCTTGCAATGACATGGAAGACATTTATGGGATACATGAGTTTCATGGAGTCTCTATCTAATAGGTGAAAATGCAAGGAAGATGTGTTCTATGTGACCTTCATGCCACCTTGAAGGCATTGGACCTATCAAGCTAATGACGTTAAAGAAGTGCTTACTGGGAGGCAACCCAGGATTTCTTACCTAGTCTCTCTTTTAGTTAATTTCATTTGTGTTTTTTTAGGATAGTTGTGTTATTTCTTTTCTTTTGATTTCGTGCAGTTTAATTTCAGTCATTGAATAAAAATTGCATGATAGAGACATAGGAAATCAGTAATTGGCTATGACTTGTTCTAGATGAATGGATGAATGAGATATACTGTGTATTGATGAAATGATTGTGAAATTTTTTATTCTTTTGTGAGCAAGTGTTATTGTGAGTGATGAAGTATGAATCGAAAGCACAAGAGTGAAGAGGTTAGCACGTCTGAATGAAAATCATGGTATGGTAAACCGAGCACTTCATAAATGTCCGGTGAGATATGTGACCTTATAATTGTGAGAGAATGATTGCTCTTAATTTCTTGATTTTGCATGATTCTTGGACTATTGAGTACATACATAAGGTGGAAATGATTAAGTCCTTGTTTTGATTTTCTTAGCCACTAAGCCAAATAGCTAACCTTTTACAAGAATAAATCCCTTGCACCCTGTTGAGCCTAATGTGAATAAATTGTCTTTGAAACCCGAGCCGAATAAAATTAATGAACGCCTTATCTTAGGTTGTACGAGAGCACAAGTTAAGACAAATTTACCCTTAATTTGAGGAGAGGAGGGTTCTTGGGTGAAAATTTTTGTTTCAGGAATAACACACATCCAGAGGAAACTGCATTATATGATCAATTGCTACAGTACTAATGTAATTCAGTTTTTATAGATTCTATTGATAAAAAAAGAAGAAGAAAAAAGTATGATTCAAATAAAAAACTAATAGCAACTATGTACCAAAGAAATTTTGTGTGCTGTTAAGAATGGAAGACATGAAAGTTAGGGCTGTGAAATATAAAGGCATGGGTTATTAGAAAAATATGAGGTAGGTGCTCTCTTAGAACCAAACTTTGAATCCAAAGAAAAACCATGTGTTCCTTGTTAGCCCAGCCATGTTACAAGCCTAAAAAAGCTGTTAGTAATCCAGAGTATGTATGTATGATTGCCTTAACTGAGAAGAAGTGCAAAGTTGGAAACATTAGTTCAGTTGTTGAATTTAAAAAACACTCTTAGCCAAGACACTTGTGTGTTGAAAGAAACACTAGCCTTGTAAGGAATGAAGTGTGGTAATTTTGCCTTGATGAAATTTTTATTTGCTAACCTTTTGCATCTCCATGTGCACTCCTTCATGCTCTCATCATAAGATCAAGACAAATGCATGCTTGAGGGTCATCCATTGAAAGGTGTGAAATGGTTTGCGGTTATCTCATGTGTCGGTATATTCAGAACTTGTCTTTTGCTTGAGAACAAACAAAGATTTTAATTTGAGGGAGTTGATAAGTTTAAAGTTTGAGTTAATTTGATAGTTAATTTTGGCTAAGAATGATTATAATTTCTTCACTTTACTGTTGTTTTTAATGAAATAATGAAGAAATTAATATCTTTGCAATTTTTTATCAGGAGAAGTTAAAAGAAAAAGATTTCAAGTGCTTTGGAGGAAAATTGATGCAAAAACTGGAAGAAAAAGCATTGAAGAAATGTTGAAGAATGGGATAGCTCACTTAGCGCACAAGACAGGCCCAACGCGTCTCCTCACTTAGCGGCCTGCTCATGCTTAGCGCAAAGAAGGCCCATTAAGAAGCTCAAAGGCGCGCTTAGTGTGAAAGCTTGCGCTAAGCGCGAGGTCTCTTGGAAATTAAGCTACCTTAGGCCTATAAAAGGAGTAGGAAGCAAAGGAGAAATACACACCTACACACCAATCCCTACACATCGAGACTCAGAGCTCTCTAATGAATATATTCTAAGCTTGATCATCTCTAATAAGGGAAACCCTCTTTCTATGTCCTTTATCCCTTTCTCCTCCTCTATCCATTTCTCTTCTTCTACCTACATCAGTCCCTAAAGTGTAAAGCTTCTCATGACAATGAGAGGTTAAAATCCCATTGTTGGGAGCCTGGCAACCAAATTTCCTTGTAATGTAATATTTCCTTACTATCTATTTAATGCAATGCCAATTTTTATTATTTCTTTCTTGTGCTTTATTGTTACTGTATGACCTGATCATCCATGCATTAGTTTTAGGGGTTATACAATGGGAAATGATAATTTCTAAAGAACTGGGAAAGGGCATCTAAACAATTCATTGCTAGAGATAAAGTGACTTTGTTTTTGCCTCTGTATACATATTCATACTTCATGCAATTTACTATTCTATGTTTGCAAAGGGATTTGGGAGAGAGAATAAATAAATTAGGCTCTTTATTGTGAGGGATCAGGGTTGAGTATCTTAGTAGATGTGGGTGGAAATTGGGAAAACATTAGATAGAGAAAAATTATCAATATTGCATCAAAGGTAGTTAGGCATGTTAGGCCCCAACATATTTTAAATTCTGAATTTATCATTAAGCATTATTATCTTTATCTTCTACATTTCTTATCTTTTACTCTAATCTCTTATCTCTTTAAATTTTTATCTTATCTCCTAATCTTCTATTTTAAATTTCTTATCCTTCTTATCTCTTACTTTCTTTAAATTTTACATTTAAATTTCTTATCTCTTGCTTGTAAATTGGGTTTGCATCAATCTAAGTACAAACAAAGTTCCTGTGGATTCGACACTCGAACTTCTGAGTACTTTACTACTTGAGACAAATTGATACACTTGCCAAAAAGTTGACATATGGTGAGTCCGAGGTGAAGCCAAAAAAAATCCCCAAGCAGAAAAGCTTGGCCCCAACTGAGAAGGTCCCTTCAAGGTCACAACCAACATTGACAACGGAGCGTACCGACTACAAGAGTTGGATAGCAAAGCAATCCCACGAACATGGAATGCCACCCACTTGAAGTTCTACTTCAGCTGACCTACACTCTAAACCCAATGTTGTACTTTTTTACCTACTCAAGTCTTTTGTCCCTAAAATACAAAATCATGGGTTTTGGTTTGGAAGGTTTTTAACGAGACACATCTGGGGTAAGAAAGGGAATTTTTACTCAATTACATACACTAAATAAAATTCTAGATCCCTTCCTTTTCACATCTCTCTTATCAAGACAAAAGGATCCATAGTTGTACCTCCGAGGCTCTTAAAACCCAAGGTTCGCCCTTGGCGAGCCTTCTTCTAGCATTACGACTCCAGAGTGTGCCACCCACAATGAGTGAAACACATGCAAGAGCATATCACTATGGTGACTCCAGTACATATTACCCACAACAAGTGGCATGTGCGCATGAGCACCCTTGAGAGAGAAAAGAGAGGGAAAATCATTATGATTTTCGCATACCCACTAGAGAGTGTTTTTCAAATTGCAACTGCAAATACGTTTACCATTGGATCGGGTTGATGTTTTTACAGTAAGTTCTACACACATGATACTTCAAATTATCCGGTTGGATTGTCAAAAAGATATCTGGAGAGAGATAAGTGTTTTGCATTCTATATTCTATATTTTGGGGTTTCATCTTCTTGTCTCTATTGTACCAATTGAGGGTCTGTTTTGATTTGGTTGCTTGTAGCATGTTTCAGTGCACTTGTTGGAGACTCTCTTGTATCTTTATTGATTATAGTGGAGTTATTTCTTTGGTCTAGACGACCCATGGTTTTTACCCTTGCATTGAGGGGTTTTCCACGTTAAACAAATTGGGTCTCTGTTTTTTTTTTTTTT
This sequence comes from Glycine max, assembly GCF_000004515.6. Lineage (NCBI taxonomy): Eukaryota > Viridiplantae > Streptophyta > Magnoliopsida > Fabales > Fabaceae > Glycine > Glycine max. The sequence goes on from NC_038250.2 coordinate 27,785,937, forward strand.
AATTTTTATTTTGCGCTCTATATTTTATTGATGCTCCATAGAGGTTTTTGCAAGTTTGGGAGAATTTATTTTCATTGTCTATTACTTTTTTATTGATTTTGTTATTGTGTTGGCCTATTTCCCCCCATCAAACATTGCTCTATTATAGAGTTTGTTATTGTGTTGGCCTATTTCCCCCCATCAGAGTGGTATCAGAGCCGATAGTTTGACTTGGTGACCGGCTTAGATAAGTAAGATGGCGGTGATGGATCCTTAGCCTTGGGAATCCCTTGTATCGAAAGTCTTCCTAGCGGTGGATCCAGGCGACGTGTCCCGTGAGTGGAGCGACGATACAAGTACTGCAAGTACCTAGAACATGTGGGCTCTAATGGCTATACTCGTGGATAATAATGACTTCCGCTTGAGGGGGAGACTACCATGTAGAAGAAAATCACACTTGAGGGGGAGATTGTTGGAGTACAAGTTTGAGGTGAAGTCCCACATTGAGTAAAAGTGGAAAAGTTGAGCACCATATAAGTGAGGAGAAGACCCATAAACCTAAGCCTTAAGGTTTTGGGTTAAAGTGTGGTGTCAAGTTCCCATATGTGGTTACTCATGGCTCATTGGTGTAAATCTAACTGGTGTTTACTCCCCTCGAATTCCCCAACAACTCATCAGAGTTGTATCAGAGCTCTTTGGTTAAGGGGTTGTTTTTCTACTTGCTTGAACGATTGAGGCACATATGAAGGGTGATAGAGACTAGAGCATGAGCAAGTCTAGGTCTCGGTACAAGAATGTTGAGTGCTATTATTATCACAGAACATGGCATATCCAGAGGAATTGTTTTCTATGGAAGAAGGAGAGTAAAGATAAGAAAGGTAAGTGTGTGACTACTGCTACTAGTGATGATCTTGTTATTCTCCATGACCCTAATTCTCTTAATCTTGTATTTGATGAGAGCATGTGAATAATTGATAGTGGTGCTACATTGCATGTTACAGCCAGGAAGGAGTTCTTCACATCTTACACTCCAGGTGATTTTGGAGTCTTGAAGATGGGTAATGATGGTGTGTCCAAGGTGATTAGTGTTGGTGATGTTTGTTTGCAAACCAACATGGGAATGTAGTTGCTACTTAGAGGAGTGAAACATGCTCTGGATGTCCGCTTTAACTTGATCTCTGTGTAGGTACTTGATGATGCTAGTTATGATAACCATTTTGGTTCTGGAAAGTGGAAACTCACCAAGGGTAACCTGGTTGTGGCCAAGGGGGAGAAAATTTCAAAGTTGTATTGGACAAAAGCTTTGGTTGCTAGAGACAGTATGAATGCTATGGATATGGAGGCATCTTTGTGGCACCGAAGGCTTAGTCATATCAGTGAGAAAGGGATGAGTTGTTTAGCCAAGAAGGATATGCTTCCAGGATTGAAGAATGCAGATTTAGAAAAATGTTCTCATTGCATGGTTGGTAAGCAAACCAGAGTATCTTTCAAGAAGCATCCTCCCTATAGAAAAGCTGAGTTGCTTGAATTGGTGCATTCAGATGTTTGTGGCCCTTTGAAGGTGAAATCCTTTAGTGGCACACTTAATTTTGTTACCTTCATTGATGACTGTTCCAGGAAACTTTGGGTCTATGCTTTGAAGACAAAAGACCAAGTTCTTGAGAAGTTCAAGGAGTTTCATGTCCTAGTTGAGAGATAGCCAGGCAAGAAGCTGAAATACATTTGTACTGACAATGATGGTGAGTATTGTGGACCATTTGATGTCTACTGCAAGCAGCATGGTATTGCTCATGAGAAAACTCCTCAATTGAATGGTTTGGCGGAGAGGATGAACAAGACATTGATTAAGAGAGTGAGATGTATGCTCTCTGAAGCAAAGTTACCCAAGCACTTCTGGGGCGAGGCACTGTACACGATGATGCATGTTATCAATCTTAGTCCTGTTGTTGCTTTAAATAGTGAGGTGCCGAACAAAATTTGGTTTGGCAAGAATGTGAAGTATGATCACTTAAGTTGGATGCAAAGTCAGGGAAATGTACCTTCATTGGCTATGGTGAGAATGAATTAGGTTACAGGTTCTATGATCATGTTGAGAAGAAGCTTGTTAGAAGTTGTGATGTGAAATTCATGGAAGACCAAACCATTGAAAACATTGATAAGGTCAAGAAGTCTACACCCAAGGAAGACAACAGTGTGGCTGATTTTCAACTAGTTTAGCCGCCTATTCAGAATTTGAATACTGATGTTCGGAATGATTTTATTGTCCAGCAACCTGGAGATGAGGTAGATGTTCATACTAATGATGATGAAGAAGAGGAGCATGACATGTCACAAGATGAAAATCTTGGTGATGCTACCAAACCACCTCAAGTTGAACTCAAGTGGTCCAATAGGAAGAGATAACCTTCTAAGAGGTATTCTCCTAATGAGTATGTGAATACTGATGTTCAGAATGATGTTGGTGTCCAACAACCTAGAGATAAGGTAGATGTTCCTACTGATGATGAAGAAGAGCATGCCATGTCACAAGATGAAAATCTTAGTGATGCTATCGAACCAACTCAAGTTCAACTTAGGAGGTCCAACATGGAGAGACAACCTTCTAAGAGGTATTCTCCTAATGAGTATGTGATCCTAACAAATGATGGAGAACCTGAGTGCTTTAGAGAGGCCATGAAAAGTGAAGAAAATAGAAAGTGGCTGGATGCAATGAAGTTTGAAGTTTGTTGTGATATCACCGGTTTGGCGGTCACCTCCACATAGTTGTGAGGGGGGAGATTTGTTGGGTTTTTTTGGGCTTCCTTCCTATGTGGAGTAAAAGCCCAAATGAGAAGACCCATTTTGTCTCACTTATTTAAGTGGAGAGGGTTTAGATTATATATATATATATATATATATATATATATATATATATATATAGAGAGAGAGAGAGAGAGAGAGAGAGAGAGAGAGAGAGACTCATTTGAAAGGGAAAAACCGTTACAAATCATTGAGAGAGAAAGAAGAGGGAAAATCACTGTGATTTTCACATACCCATGAGAGAGCGTTTTTCAGACTGCAACTGTGGATTTGTTCACCGCTGGATCGGGCTAAATTTTGGATAAAAGGTTCTACACACATGATACTTCAGTTTGTTCGGTTGGATCGTCTAAAAGATATCTAGAGTGAGATAAGTGTTTCACAGTCTCTGCTCTATATTTTGGAGTTTCAACTTCTTGTTTCTATTGTACCAATTAATGATCTATTTTTATTTTGTTGTTTGTAGCACATTTCATTGCACTTGTTGGAGACTCTCTTGTATCTTTATTGATTATAGTGGAGTTATTTCTTTGTTTTGGACGACCCATGATTTTTACCCTTGAATTGAGGGGTTTTTCACGTTAAACAAATCGTCTCTGTTTTTTTTTAATTTCTATTTTGCGCTCTATATTTTATTTGTGCTCCTCACAGGTTCTTATAAGTTTGGAGGAATTTATTTCCATTACCTATTACTCTATTATAGAGTTTGTTATTGTGTTGGCCTATTTCCCATCAGACATTACTCTATTATAGAGTTTGTTATTGTGTTGGCCTATTTCCCCCATCAAGCAAGATAAACAAAAGAGCTGGAATCCGGGAAAATATTGGTAGGAGAGTTGGAAAAAGTGATCACAAGAAAGTTGACACAAAGAGTGGCATGAAAGATGGGAGGACCGGTGGCCAGAGTTTGTTAGAGACAACACAACGATTTTCCATAGTAAACACACCCGCAAAAAGTGGTGGATATTTTCAGAATGTTGTCTTTATTAAAAATTTGTCCTACTAAACACACTCTGGTTCATGTGTTTCCAAAGGACCTACACTATAGTGCACCATAAATAAATCAGAGTCTTCTTAGTGATAGGCGACTCGTTGTTGAGACGATGCTTCCAAAACTGCATATTAGTTGATGCAAGGAACACTGTTAACAAGTTCGCCCAAGCATGTAAGTTCTTCCAAATATTCACCACTTTTCGCAGTAAAACAGGTCATGCCCTATAGGTTTGTCTTCTTACAAAAAATGCATTTATAATCAGAGATAGGTAAGCAAATATTCCTCTTTAATAAGTTATCCCTTGTGAGCAATTTGTTGCTCAAAACTCTCCACAAAAGATATTAATTCTCGGTGGAACTTTTATTTTACATGTGATAGAAAATTTCCATATGTTGAATTTCCATTAAATTTACACACATTGCAATGTATTTCGATTTGATTGTGTACAGTTCAGACTTTTCGTCCCTCCAAAACCACTCATCACTCACATCCTTTTTAATATTAACATTTTGTAGCAATCCTTCAAGAAAATTCACCATAATTTCCTCCCACTCAAAACCCTCACGATGCCATATCAAATTTCATTTCCAAATCCCACCTATCCACACTCCTATACTTCCAATAGTATTTTTTGTGTGTGTAGAATATAAGAAAATCCCAGGATATGTATTTTCCAGTGGTACTTGACCAAACCAAGTATCATGTCAAAATTTGATATTTTCCCCACCACCAATTTTCCACTCCGCCGTGCCATTAAACCAATTTATTTTGCTTCTTGCCTCCACATACCTTAATTATGTAAATTTCTCCAGCATAGAGATTAATTTTTATTAACCTCCTCTCCAAGTTCTCAACAAACTCCATATTTAGATTTTAACACTTTCCTCCATAGAGCTCCCTTATGATAGAACGAATCTCGTGACTTTGCTAGGAGCACAACATTGAAATGTGAATCTTTTTTATACCCAACTCCCAATGACTTTTAGGCAATTTTATTTTGTCCCAACTAAGATGCCACTTTTTTTTCTCTCTTCTTCACGTTCCCACAAAATTTCTAAGTATTTTGACAATTTTTTTCACCATTAATTTTGAAAAAAGATAGAACATCCCTAAAGAAGACAACACTGAATTTATAAGACACGCCTTTCCCGCCAAAAATAACACCTTATGGTTCCACCCTAACAACTTCTTTTTCAAATTTCTAAAAATAGGATTCCAAGTATCTTCTATCCTAGGATTAACACCTACGGGAATACGAAGATATACAAAAGTAATATGCAAAATTTTACAATTCAACAAGTCAACATACCTTTTGGTGACCTCCCCAAGCTCCTCTAATGATACAAAAACTACTTTTGAAGAAATTTACTTTTATCCCACACACCAATATAAAGAACCTCAAGATACTCTTATAGTCATGATGTTTGAAATGGTAGATTCAATTGGAAGTGATGTTGAAGATCATGAACGATGATTTCTTGAAGTGTATTCTAGCAATGTCCTAAAGGACTTATCCGCGGTATCCCGCGCAAGTCCCCTAGGATACAACAATATCTTCTTAAATAACTTTGAAAACATATTTCAAATTTCTCAAACACAGACTCAGATGATAGAAACAAATTTTGCAAAACAAAATGAGTTTTGAAACAAAATCAAATTCAAACCCTAAGTTAGTATAAACACAAAGAAAGTAAAAGAACTATTAGACATAGAGATTTATACTAGTTTGTCTTAACCACCAAAACTATGCCTAATTCTTAGTAAACTATCAAGTTACACTAACTTTATCAAAGTTACAAGTATTTGTCAATGTCACTTTTGGCTCTACAACTTAAGCATGAAACAACCTAGTATTCATTGTCCTACCAAGCCTTTGCTAGCTCTAAACAAATAAAAATATTTGAGGTTTGTTTGCTCACTGACTAACTCTTAATCATCTTACAAACGAATATAAAATCTAAGCTCTTAGTCTTTTCTCACAAGATATACAAAGTGTTTTTTAGAGTGTTTCCAACATTACATGAATGTACAAAAAGCCTTGTATAGAAAGAATTTGAATGATGGCGCATAAGTTCATATGTTTGTTCTTCAAAGCTTCTGGTATATATAGGCCTTTTTCAACAAGTGTCAATTGTATATAAATGGATAGATTTCTTTACTTGAGCTCACGTCTGAAGATTATTGCCATTGGAGTATTTAATGCTTGCATATTGCAGAAGACCTACCAATATGTTATCTTTCCCCACCTCAAAGCTATGAAATAGACCTTTGCCAATTGCTCTCGTCATACCACATATTTTTGCCATAATATTAAAAAGAAAGGGGACTAATGGATCCCCTTTCCCTCAAGCCTTTAGTCACCATAAATTCACTTGTTGAGTTCCTATTTACTAACATTGACACCCTACTACTCACCAAACAAGCCTTGATCCATTTAATCCATATTTCAGCGACACCCTACTACAATAATCATACATAACTAAATAATTTTGGATCTGCTTAAGGTGGTTGTGAGTTGTTTATTTTTTGTTTCCAAAACAAAACGTGTTTACAAAAATGGAGCTGAAATGGTTTTTAAACCATTTTTGAGACACTTTTACACTCATTTTCAAAAATAAGAAAAAGAGTTTGTGAATTTGGTTTAGTTTTAAAAAAACACATATTTCCCATATTTGATAATGACACTTTTTGTTGTCACTGCCACCACCACCACCACCACCATCACTATCACCAATGCAACTATCACTGCCACCACCACCAATACCACCTTTGTCACCACCACCACCACACCACCATTGCTTGCCGACACTAACACCACTACCACCACTGTCACCATCACTACCATCGCCATTGACATTTGTATTACCACCATCGCCATCGCTATTGCCACCACCACAACCACCGTCACTACCACCACTATCACCATCACCGCCATCGCCATCGATATTTGTATTACCACCATCGCCATCGCTATTGCCGCCACCACAACCACTGTCACTACCACCACTACCTTTGTCACCGCCACCACTGTTACTGTCACCACCATCATCACCGACATTACTACCACCACAACTACTAAAGCCACCACCACCATCACCGTCATTTCTACCACCACCACTCACCACCCTACCATTGCTACCATCACATCCAATACCACCTGTCATCGTTACCACCATTACAGCCACCACTAGCTACCATCACCACCGCCATTGCAATCACCATTGCCATCAAAATCATTGTCATTACTACCACCACCACCATCACCGCAATCATTGCCGCCACCATCGCTACTACCACCACTACAACCAATACCACATTTATCACTGTCACCACCACCGCCACCTGATGCAATCCTACCCTTTAAGGGTATTGGATAGAAGATTCCAAGAGGATTGAGCTAGAGCTGTTAAAGAAGGCCCTAGGGTTCTCATGAACCTCAGGGTAGATTTCTGAGCCCATGGGCCAAGGTTAGGTCCACTCTTCTTTGTAAATATTAGAATAGGTTTTTCCATCTTTTGGGCTTTGTATTTTGGCCATTCTAGTAGTATAGGGTTTTAGCCTTATATTTCAGGACATTTTGAGTAGTCTTTATAGTAGAGACTTTTTTGTATTTTCATGTATTTTGGCATGGGGTGAACTTACATATTATAGGGGGTGTGTGTGTAGCTAAGCTCTAGCTTCTCATCTCAAGGAGGTGAGCTTTGCTATTAGAGGGGTGTGTATAGCTAAGCTCTAGCTTCTCTAGGAATCTTCTCTAGGAAGCTTCTCAAGGAGGTGAACTTAGTTATTAGAGGGGTGTGTGTAGCTAAGTTCTAGCTTCTCAAGGAAGTTTCTCAAGGAAGTTACCTAGGCTATAAATAGAAGCATGTGTAACACTTGTTGTAACTTTGATGAATGAGACTCTTGTGAAACACACTTCAAAGTTCAACTTCTCTCCCTCTTTTCCTCCTTCAATTTCGTGCTCCCCTTCTCTCTTTCTCTCTCTCTCTCTCTTTCTTTTCCTCCATTGAAGTGTCCTCTCTAAGCATCTTATCCAAGGCACTCTCTTGGTGGTGAAGCTCCTTCTTCCATGGCTTATTCCCTAGTGGATGGCGCCTCCTCTCACCTTTATTCCTTTATCTTCCATTGCACCTCCATGGTGGAAAATCACCATTGAAGGACCTCATTGAAGCTCAAAGATCCAGCCTCCATAGAAGCGTCACAAGCAAGCTTCCATCAAGTGGTAATCAGAGCACAAGAGCTTCAAGTAGGTGCTCCTTAAACCTCCATTAATTTTCAGCTTTACCTTCTCCTCCATTGTTGCTTCTTTATTTTCTCCATGTATCTCCTCACATGTCTTGTGCTAAATGTTGTTAACATGATTCTTTAGAATTTCCACTGATTAAACTTGCTATAGAAGCTAGATTTGATTTTCTATGGTTCAAATTTCTTGTTCTTGTTCTTGAACCATGAATTTTGTTGAGTTTTGGTTCCTTTGAGTTTTGTCTTGCTATTTTTTTGTGGCTGAAACCCAAATCATAAAATTCTTACAAAAACATTAAAGTAGAAGAAAACCTCAAAATTCTAGAGTGACTTGTTCACCTATTGTAGTTTTGTCATATAAGTTATGTCTAGTCATGAAACTTGTCACATAAGATTCCTTATGTTGTGCTGAATTTTACTTTTCTTGTTTCTTTGTCTAACTCATTTGTTCATGAGTGTGTGAAATTATTTTAGCCTATTAGTTGATTTGAGTCAAATATTGCATGTTAATTAGTCCTTAACATGTTCATGCAAAATTCTTAGAAAGTCTTTGATTGTGAACCTTTTCCTGAACTTTTAGGTTTTCTTATGATTGTGTCTATTGTGAATTTGAGTTTTGGTAATTGAATTACTGGCTGAAATTCTGATCCTAAGTGAATATTGAACTCCTAAAATTGTGGTAAGCAAGCCTAGTGAGTTCAACATACATAGGAAGGTTGAAAGTAAGCCTAAGACAATCAATATACCATGCTTAAAAATTCAAAATCTAAAATCGCTGGTGCTGACAGCTTGAACATACAAACTTGTAAAAATTACTGGGAATTGGTCACTGCAAATTTTGAGCTAAACTTTTTACTGAATTTTCTAGACATCTGGAAAAAAATAATCAAGTGATTTGGATAAAAAGAAAAAATAATAAAAATCACACAAGTTGGCAGGATGATCAATGTCCAAGGAAAAAAAAGTGAAAGGGAAATGTGCTTGTTGTTTTGACTCAAAATTTGTTCTATAATTGGTGTCTATTCTAGACCAGTCTTAGTTCTGAAATTTTAATTGAAAAGTAGTGTGAAAAAAAATGCCAAAATTTTTAGTTTTTTTTACTCTTCTCTAGAGCCATTCTAGGTTTCTCTTTGACTCCTAGTTTGCTTTTATGTGTTTTTCATTGTTTTAATTGTTGAATAATCCTTGAAAATTTGAGTCCTAGCCATTCTAGGTTTTCTTATGATTGTGTCTATTCTGAATTTAAGTTTTGGTGATTGAATTGCTGGCTGAAATTCTGATGCTAAGTGAATATTGAACTCCTAAAACTATGGTAAACAAGCCTAGTGAGTTCAACATACATAGAAAGGTTGAAAGTAAGCCCAAGGCAATCAATATACCATGCTTAAAAAATTCGAAGTTTGAAATCGCTGGCGCTGGCAGCTTGAACATACGAATTTGTAAAAATTACTGGGAATTGACCATTGCGAATTGTGAGCTGCAAATTTTACTGAATTTTCTAGACATCTAGACCAAAATTATAAAAAAAAAACCAAGTGATTTGGTAAAAGGAAAAAATACGAAAAATCACACACGTTGGCAGGAAAATGAGTGTCTATGAAAAAAAAAGTGAAAGTGAAGTATGGTTGTTGTTTTGGCTCGAAATTTGTTTTATAATTTGTGCTTATTTTATATAAATCATAGTTCTTAAATTTCAATTTAAATTTAGTATGAAAGAAAGTGGCAAAACTAGAGGTTTCTTGAATCTTATTTTTTTAGTTTTTTTTACTTTACTCTAGAGCCATTCTAGGTTTCTCTTTGAGTCCTATCTTGCTTTTATGTGTTTTTCATTGCTTTAATTGTTAAATAATCCTTGAAAATTTGTCTTGTTAAAAATCTATTGGTTTAGCTTTAATTTCATTTTTTTTGTCTTTGGTTATTGTTTGTCTCTTTGTTTCCATGTTTGTGAGTTGCCATATAGGGAATTGGAAAGAAGGATTGGTGCCATCCCTTGAAGAATTTGAGTCAAGAAGCAAGGGGCCAACCACCTTAAGAGCTATTGGACTATGAAGCACTCCAAATTGAGTGAATCACAAAAGAGAGAACAACCACCAAAATTGAGGACCGTTTTTTAATTTTTATAATTGGCAATTTATTTGTAATTGGACACCTGTATATTTACCTTCATTACTATCAAATTTTGTATTAAAAAGGCCTTTCATTGGAAGTAAGTTGGGAGCCTCCAATAGGTCACCCTACTTCCATTTGTTTGTAATAATTTTAGCCAATTTTCCCTTAGGATAGTGAATGCTTTGTTGGGAACCTTAAATGAGGTCATCTAAACACTCTTAGGATCCACCTAGTTTACATCTCTTGTACTTTAATTTTTTGCTTATTTACATAGCTTATTTTCTTTACTAGTCTCGCCTAGTTTATCTTGTTATTGCATAATACTTTATTCTTGCTTATAATGTTTATCTTGAGTTCTTTTAAACCCTAGCTTTTACCTTTTGCAAACCCCTAACAAGAAAGAACTGCAACTTAGGAACCAACATGAGTCATCATTCATCTAGTGTTAATGGTGATGGTATTAGTCATAAGGACCCTTTATCTAGAATCTTAGATGGGTTAAGCTCCCTCAAGTTATGGAAAGAAAAACTAGAAAGAAAAGAAAAAGGAAACGAGAGGGTAGAAATAAATCAAGATGAGAGAGAACAAATAAGGAAAGAAGAAAGAAGGAAAATACTAAAAGAGTTAAGAAAAGAAAAACATGCCTCCTATAGTAATCATGACTCTTGCAAGAGCCTAAGTGAAGAACTTCGTGACTATTATGAAGGAAGGCATAGGTCACTGGTTGTTCGCCCCTAAGAATACTACTTATTTGTGTGGGTGCGAAATCTACCGGCAAGTGCACCAGATGGTCAAGTAAATAATTAAAACGAAATGAACCGAGTATCGAACACAGAGAACTTGTTCATTTAGCAAAGTTTTGTTAAGTAAGCAGGTATTTGCAAACAGAAATTAATGATTGTGAATTAAAGCAAAAGTATGTTCTATCCTAAGTAAAAGCAATAAATGAGAACAAGTAAGTGTGAAAATAGATATCTAAAGGCGTTGGGTCCTCCTATTGAGTAAGTTGATGCAATTAAAGATGTTTTTCTAATAAAAGATGTTCCTGTGTTCTATGCTGAGGACAAAAATACCAAACACCGATTCCTCCAGCATTTGGACTAATTTAAATTAAACTTCATTCACATATCCCTCTTGTTGAACTTAGCCTAATTTAAACAGCATTATACTCACAACATAATAAAGAAAACCAAAACCCTGCACACTATCCCTAGCAATGCAGTTATTCAATGCCTGCTCTATCAAGTGCTAAAGAAACAGTGCATTTCCCAATGCTAAAGTCCCTAACAGCACACACAAATGGGTGATCAAGTCACAAGCATGCATACAATAAGCATAGATAGAAGCAGTGAACACATAAAACAACCTTAATTAGATATGAAAAAGAGTTTACATTAACTACTCAGTAGGAATCCCCAACTGAGGGTCTTAGCCTTTCATAGCAAGGAAGCTTATTTTACACTGAAGAAGAGGAATCAAGAGATTTTGCTTGCTTACAAAGGAGAGGGGATGTCTCCTCCTCCTCTAGGAATCTCACAATCTCTCAAAAACTCACTAATCTCCATAAAAGATGAAAACTTGGCCCCTTGCTCTTCTCTATGCTCTTTGATATTCACACTCTTCAGGCCTCTGATGGCTTTTCAACTCTTCCTCTAATTCTGTGCAAATCAGGCTTAAAAAGGGCTTCCTGATCTCGTCGTTGTGCTTAGCGTGAGTAAGTGAAGTTGAGCTTAGTGCCAATCTCGCGCTAAGCCTGGAAAGCAACAGACGACTCGCTTAGCGAGCTGATAACGCGCTAAGCGCGTGCTTGCATAGCAGATGCCTTTCCAGATTCCCCTTTACTCGCTAAGCGTGCTGGTGCTGGGCTTAGCCGTTGATGCGCACTAAGCGCATTGAGCTCGCTTAGCACGATGACTCATTTGGCACAACTTCAAAATAGCTCCTTTTTGCCTGAATTTAAAGAAAATTTAACATTAATTACATGTAAAGAGGCTTTTACTGAGCAGAGATCAAAACAAAGCAATTTTATTTACAATCCTACCAAAAAGAACCATAAATTGGGAGATTTATATACATTTTGGAAAACTTTTCTATGCAAAAGTTAGTCGTAAACGACGACTAACAGTCACATCTTAGACCTTACTCCCATAGGAGAGAAAAGGAAAGAAAGCCTCAAGAGGTTAACATTAACCTCTCATACTTTCATGGGAAGGACAATATAGAGGCTTACTTAGATTGGAAAATAAGGGTAAAGCAACAACTTAAAAGGAAGTCTACTTCAAAATCTTATGGCTTTCACTCATATCCTAAGAAAGACCAAGGTCAAGGCATCTTAGGGGTGGCACCTTCTAAGCCCAAAGATGATAAGGGGAAGACAATAGAAAAAACAACCCCTTAAGGCTAGTATGCAAGAGAAGACTAGTTTTATAAAGTGCTTTGGAAGAGGTCACATTACTTCTCAATACCCCACCAAGAAAACCATGATTATGAGGGGTCAAGACATTTATAGTAGCCAAGATGAGGCTACTACTTCACCTTCCTTTAGTGAAAGTGAAGAAGCAAAAGGGGAAGAATCTAGTGAAGAAATCTACCCCTAAGAAGAAGGACAACCTTTAATGGTTAAGGAGGAGTGTAAGGAGATAAGTGTCTCCTCCAAGAGGTTAGCTAAGAAGGAAAGTCATTATGTAATAAAGACAAAAATTAAAGAAACTTCCGTTCCTAGACAACCTCCACATCTTCTCCTTTGTAAAAAGACACTTGTTAGCATTGCCACACCTCTTGGGCTTGAGGTTATTCCTCAAGTAAAGAAGTTGTTGGATGAGGATTTCGTTCGCAAGAACTTAAATCCTTGTGCTTTGTTGGTGCCCAAAATAGGTATTATTAGGCACCGAATCCCTAAAATAAGTGATATGATGAATGTGTTGAGTGTTACAACCCTCTTTTGTAAAATCACTCATGCACCCAACATCTTCATGATATTGACTTATTAGGTAGGTTTGTTCTTATTTTTGGGTTTAATACAAACCTAGGTGCTCATATGGGACACCTTAGGTTTGTCGTACTTTTTTGTAGGAATAATCAAGATGAAAATATAGAAAAATGTACGTTTTATTGCATTACTTTCCTTCATTTTTTAAATAGTGATCAAGGCGTTCCTGCGGACCCTAAGAGAATAAAGGTCATTCTTGATTAGCCCACTCCACCAAGTATAAAGGAAATCTGGGGCTGCCATGACTTAACAAACTTTTACAAAAGGTTTGTCCCATATTTTTTTATACTTGTAGCACCACTTATTGAGTTGGTGAAGAACCATGTTCCTTTATGGGAAGATGCCCAGGAAAGGAGTTTTTAGATCTTACCCTACTCTAACATACCCAACACCACTAATATATATGTTTTTATTCTTTTTACAGGTGTCGAGGGAAGGAGCCCAGAGTATCTAGAACCTTGGGATTTGAGGTCAAATCCTTTCCAAGGGGGAGGGGATGATGCAATCCTACCCCTTAGGGTATTGGATAGAATACTCTAAGAGGATTGAGCTAGAGCTACTAAAGAAGGCCCTAGGATTCTCATGAACCTCAGGGTAGATTTTTGAGCCCATGGGTCAAAGTTGGGTCCACTCTTTGTAGATATTAGAATAGGTTTTTCCATCTTTTGGGCCTTGTATTTCAGGGCATTTTGAGTAGTCTTTATAGTATGAACTTTTTTGTATTTTCATGTATTTTGGCATGGGGTGAGCTTAGCTATTATAGGGGATGTGTGTAGCTAAGCTCTAGCTTTTCATCTCAAGGAGGTGAGGTTAGCTATTAGAGGGGTGTGTGTAGCTAAGCTCTAGCTTCTCTAGGAATCTTCTCAAGGAAACTTCTCAGAGAAGCTTCTCAAGGAGGTGAGCTTAGTTATTAGAGGGGTGTGTGTAGCTAAGTTCTTGCTTCTCAAGGAAGTTTCTCCAGGAAGTTTCTCAAGGAAGCTACCTAGGCTATAAATAGAAGCATGTGTAACACTTGTTGTAACTTTGATGAATGAAAGTCTTGTGAGACACACTTCAAAGTTCAACTTCTCTCCCTCTTTTCCTCCTTCAATTTCGTGCTCTCCCCTCTCTCTTTATTTTCCCCCATTGAAGCGTCCTCTCTAACCTTCTTATCCAAGGCACCCTCTTGGTGGTGAAGTTCTTTCTTCCATGGCTTATTCCCTAGTGGGTGGCACCTCCTCTCACCTCTTCTCCTTTATCTTTCGCTGCATCTCTATGGTTGAAAATCACCATTGAAAGACCTCATTGAAGCTCAAAGATCCAGCCTCCATAGAAGCATTACAAGCTAGCTTCCATCAAGCCTGCCACCACCAACACCATTACCACCACCACCAATACCACCTCTATCATTGCCACCACCACTACAATTGTAACACCTCATTTTTTGTAAAATAAATTAAAAAGTATTTTATTTAAAAATAAATAGTGTTTTAGAAAAATAATGAGATTTTTGTAATTAAATAAATAAGGAGAAATAGTTTTATTAATTAAAATAAATATGTGTTTTTATAAAATAAAAATGATGTTATACTTATTCATTTGATAGAGAGAAAATAGAGTTCATTTTAATAAAACAATAAAATAAAGAAAAAAAAAGAATAAATAATAGGCTCAGAGTATCCTAATTATAAATAAATACATATTAGGTTAGGTCTCACATTAAGATATGTTTCTATGCTCTCTCTTCCTCTCAAATTTGTTCTCTCTTCTTCCTTTCCTAAAACCCTTTCTTTTTCCTACATACACTCAAACATGTCCCAGTAACATTACTATACCAGACTTTTTTACCGTTGGATTGTCCTGAATTCAGGCACCAGGTTTGGAACGCATTTGCACACATTCCCACCGTTGGGATTTGTGATACAATGTATGTAGAGAGAGAAACTCCCCTTTTACAAAGACAGTGAAATTGAGGCTCCAATCTCTTGTCCTTTTCTCTAATGCTTGGAAACCTTAACCAAGCAACCAGAGGAAAAACTTGAGGAATCTTAGGGAACTTCTAGAGACACCGCTATCACTTCCAAACTACGCACGTGAGTCCGCTTAAAGGTAAGGGATGAGTTATTCACAGTTAGGGAGTAGTGAGAACATATGTAGGGATCCTTAGAGAATCAATTGAGATGGGTTTTGGGGTGTTTCTGAAATTTTGATTCTATCTTTACAACTATAACTGTGAATTTTATATGTTTGATGGTCCAATTGATATCCTGATGCGAAATTGTTGTGAAATTGATGTGTTCTTGTTGAGTGTGAACCCTAGAAATTAAGTTTTTTTTTTCTTCTAATTAGCGTAAATTGATGAAATTAAGTAAGGAGAGATTTACCATAAGAGGGATAGAGATATTGATTTTTTTATTTTTCCCCTTTTCGTGCTTTTTAGGTTTTTTATATATAGTTTGTAATTAATATTATAAGTTGGAATTAGAATAAGCTAACAGAATGACATTCTCGATTATTGTTTTAGTTTTGATATTTAATATGAGTTTATATATTGTTTCATATTGTTATTCTTTAAAATTGATCAAAGTCTATTTAACTATAAGGTTCTTCGAAGGTTTTAGTGAATCCTTGGTGCAGTTTTGTTTGATTATATATTCTCTTTGTAAATTCATGATTAGAATATTTGTGTGTTTGGCTATTTATATACTGTGTGTTTATATATGTAATACTATTTGTATATTATGAATTGCGATTGAGATTGAGTATAAGTGGCAAGTTGAGCTTGTGTTAATTTGTGTGATACACGTGAACATGTGATGGTGGATTGTGACATTGGGAGGTGTTAAATTATGGACATTGGATATGGTTGTGAATAAGTATGTGGTTAATACTTGATGTGATATTACTTGTGTTTTGAGTTGTAAATTATACAATAACACGATTGTTGTTTACCTTGAGAAAGTGTTTATGCACGAGGTGTTAAAAGGAAAGTGTAGAGTTCCAAGTTAGGAACCTGCGGTGTTAAATTATAGTTCAATGCGCAGGGTGTTAAAAGGAAAGTGTAGGATTCCAAGTTAGGAACCTGCGGTGTTAAATTATAGTGCAATGCGCAGGGTGTTAAAAAGAAAGTGTAGGGTTCCAAGTTAGGAACCTGAGGTGTTAAATTGTAGTACAATGCATGAAGTATTAAAAGGAAAGTGTAGGGTTCCAAGTTAAGAACCTGAGGTGTTAAATTGTAGCGTATTGTGCTAAATGTGTTTCGAAAATAAGTGTGAGGTCGTGGTTATTGTATAATTCATGAACAGTGTTTGCATGCAAAAGTTGTTTTAGGGATTGGACCTAAATCAGAAAGGTGAAACCCTAACTGATTCTTTGAAGTTTAGGCTTTGGGGGTAAATACACACAGTTTGAGTGTTCTTTTAAGTCTATGTTGATCCCATATGGTTGGAGCATTCTCGCAAAACAAAGTGAACCTGATTGGTCACCTTATGATTTCACTTAGTGAGAGTGACCTGACATACCCATTGTGTGGTTTGTCTTGTTTTGTACTCCTAGGCGCCTTGGTGTTTTTTTTTCCGCTGACATGGTAGCACATTGCATATAGGATTGAGTCTTAGTGTATTTTTTGCATAACGCCTGTGTAATGATGATTGTGACTTGTTACGTGATGGTGGGTCATGAATTGTGTGAGTGTGAGATGTTGTGTTGTACTAGAGATGTGTTGTTCTGAACATGTGATTAATGTGAAAGTGTGGAATGTAATTTGTGATTAAATCCTCGGGGACACGTGACGTTATACAATGAGTGGTAAAATAATATGAATTGTGCTAAGTTGAGTTTGTTATACTTATATTATATGTATATATGTGCTTTCATTTATCTCTACCTGTTTAGGAATGTGATAACTCACTTACTTTGTGTTGTTTGTGTTTGGATCCTGTGATGATTTTGAACCTTATGTTCATGGGAGCAGATAGCTAGATGAATTGCTTTAAGGAACCTTGTGTTGGAGGACGTCAAAACATAATGCTCTGATAGGATGTGACATTGGGACATGAGTTTCTATTTCAATTGCATGATATTCTGAACATGTTATTTTACTTTATTTTATTTTACTGCTTAACTTGATTTTTTTTGTAAACTTGAATGACCTTGTTTTGAGTAAAAAATGTTTATAAGTTTTATTTGGAAATAGTGAAGTCAATGTGAACCTTTTACCCACATGAACTTTTTTATGCTTAGAAAACAAAATCTCATTTTATGTAATTCTATATTTTCATGTATTTTATTATATAAACATGTATATCAGAATAGAGAGTGTCACAACCACCATTGCCTGCCAACACTAGCACCACTACCACCATCATCACCATTGTCACCAACATCATCAACATCGTTACCACCGCCATCACCACTTCTGTCGTTACCTCTACTATCATTGTCACTACAACCATCACTAGTATCTCTACCACCATCTCTGTTGATAGCACCATCATCACCATGGTTGTCAACCCACACAAAATCACTCTTAAACTAGTATTATTATAATATAAAACTTTCAAAATGAATTTATTTTGAAACTAACCATATTTTAAAAATTGGTTTTAAAAATTTTTGAAACTAAAACTAAAAATTGGTTGTTAGTTTTAAAAATTTAAAAACTCAAACTTAAAAATCAGCCCAAAGAGTCATCATAAAATTTCCTAGAAAAACACAATATTTTGTATCTAAATATTAATTTTATATAATTTCGATTTTTTATTCCACCCATTTTTGTAACAAATTACTCTTGATGCTTAATATGCTTCTTGCGTATAGGAGAACTCAAATTTATAATAAATAAAGTACGCCCACGATAGGTCACTAAAGCAAACAAGATATGTTCTAAGTTCTGAGGCATTATAATATGCCTCTCAGGATTATTTATCTATGTAGGAGAACATAAAGTAAGAGAGAAGACAGACGTATACGTAGAGTCTTTGTTTACCTTTAAAAGTAAACAAGAAAAATAATAATATTGAAAGAACATTAGTGACGTGGTCCATGATTTTGTATAATTTTAAGAAAATATGACTAT
Source organism: Glycine max (assembly GCF_000004515.6). Lineage (NCBI taxonomy): Eukaryota > Viridiplantae > Streptophyta > Magnoliopsida > Fabales > Fabaceae > Glycine > Glycine max. The sequence goes on from NC_038250.2 coordinate 27,804,105, forward strand.
ATGAGCTCATAAATATAAACAGGAAAATCAATTATTTTATATGATGCGTCAGAGTACATATGCTCCAGTTGATATGTTTTAAAATTCTTTACGTACTTCATCACTAACTCGTATTTAATTACCGAAAATAGATTATTTTGGCGTGAGATCGAGTTTTATGTCTAGTAATTTTATTCGACTTTACTTAGGTTAATTAAACACCGGTACGTAATTTTGGACAAAATTAAAAAATTACATAATAAATGCTTGTTTTTGTTTTTGTTTTACCACCTTCGTGATGACTTTCTTTTCCTTCTTTTGTTAATTATTTTAACATGTGTACAAAACTTAATTAGATATATAACCACAATTTGATTTATTATTTATGATTTTACTTTTATCCCGCTTCCCTTTAGGATGCCTCTTCTCCCTTCGTACGACTTCATCATCGATTGGTGAAAGAACCCACCCTCTCCTCTCGCAATGGCTGCCACTGTCTCCCACCGTCGCGAGATAATCCTCTATGGCAGCATCACCTTTTCTTCTTAACGAAGCCCACCCTTTTCATAATCTGTCACGCAATGAACTTGTTCTCACCGTCAATAAAACTTAGTCATGGGGGTTCAAGTCAGTGGAAAATGCAACCATCCCCTTAGGCCAGACCGTGGTGCAGAAACTCGTCCCCTTTATTCTAGATCCATCACAACCATCGCTTTAGCCTCAATCTTCTTGCATCCATCGCAAAGCCCTGATCTTCTCGCATTCAAAGGTGCTTCTCCCTTCGACATTGTTTTTGTCTTAACCAAAAGCCTCTATTTTGGTCTTGGTTTGCTTTATCGTAGCTTGATTGTTGGTTTATTTCTATGATTGGGGATTGATGTAGGATAAGGTGCTGATGAGATTGAAAAAAAAAAAATCAAACTTGAATTGACTTTCAGACTGATTTGTTGATGATTTTGAAAAAAAATAAAACTTGAATTGATTTTGGAACAATATTAGTGGCATTCACTACTAAAAAAAATTAAGTTTTAACATCGTATTATTAACATAAGTTATCTTAAAAATCGAGGTCGTCTAAGTACTTATAACATCGATGGTAAAATAACTGATGTTAACATAAACTTTTTTTTAATTATTTATATATTTTTTTAAAAATCATATATTGAGTTATTAATTATATTTTAATTTAAAAAAATATAATAATTAATAAACAATAACAAATTCAAAAGATAAGCATTTAAAAATTAAACTAAATTTTTAAAATAAATTATATAATTTTAATTTTATTATTATCATTTAAATATAACGCACACTTATATTAATTATTGCATATTAGTTCATTTGAAAATAAATAAAAACTATTTTTAATAGTAGAGTTTAACTTTTATAAAATTTTTATAGAATATTGGTAAAAACAATTATATCGTCAAACAATTAAAATTTATTATTAATATATTTTATTTAATTATTATAAAAATAAAAAATTTATCATACAAAAACATTTATACAGACAATGTATATATTATTTATTATCAAAATATCCAATAAATATTTAAAAAGAATATTTTATGAGATATTTGTCACCATTTAATAAATAAATATTAAATCATCATTATATTTTAAAATCTCTGCAAACTTATACCTACGACTACTTTTACTTATGGATGTAATTAACTGTAGATTAAATATATATAATTTATTATTTTAAAAAATTATATTTTTTATTGATGTAAATATGTTTTGATTTTAATTTTAATATGCATAAATAATTATTAAGATTATTTACTAAATTTTTTATTTTATAGAAAAATATAAAATTTGTAACTCAGTTATAATATTTTATTTATTTAAATAATTTATTTCAATGAAAAAAATTTCCATAAATGAAAAAAAAGGATAAGTTATAATTTGGTAAATCCCTAATGAGGAAAAATCATTCTAACCATGTCGTGGCGTTGTTCAGATTTCGGATTAATTAGAAAAATAAATAATATTTTTAAAAAATGATCATAAACGGTATTTTTTTAAATTACAAAATAGATAAGTTATACTATGATATACAATTTCATAATAAAGAAATCATATATCTAAATACGATTTTTCTTTTTATTTGCTTAAAACATTTTTCTTCTTCTGAAAATTGAAATAGTATGTTAAATTATGATTTTAGTTTTTTTTTCTTTTTTCTAATGAAATATATATTAAAATATGATTTTTAAATAACTATAAAAACATTAAAAATATATTTTAACATTAGATTTTAACTTTTAGTATTAAAAAAAATTAAAAAACAGAGATGGATTGTATATACATATATAACTTTAGTGTCAAAAAGATAAATTGCTTCAGGGGGCTTAAAATTTAATTGCAGGATAAATTTTTTGTTGTTAATATCTTAAGATTAAATTATCACATGTTTAAGAACCTAAACAATCAAATATCCAACATATAGGCCTATGAGTATGTGATTAATTTAATGATAAAAAAACAAAAAGGATACGGGGCAACCTAGCCCAGCCCCAACCCACACCACGCTGTTGAATTGCGCAACCCTGCACCTGCACCCGTACCGCAGTGACAACATCGGCGTGCATAAACTCTAAACCCTACTATGTCCGAAGACAAGTACGACGTGCTCCTCTATTACAAGTACGTTGAAATTCCCAACCTCAACGACCTCCTCACCTTCTACCACTCCAACTGCTCCTCCCTCAGCCTCCTCGGTCGTGTTCGCCTTTCTTCTCACGACGTCAATGTCACCGTAAGTGTTCCTTTCATTTCCTCCTTTATCCTTTTCATTCCCAACTCATTGCTCTTCACACAGGTTGGCGGCAACTTATCCTCTCTCAAGAATCACATCGAAGCCCTCAAAGCCTACAGAACCTTGTTTCACCACACTGATTTCAAGCTCGACACTTGTCATCATCCATTAAACAACAAAGTAGCCTAGGAATGTGGATTCACTTCCCTCTCTATTCGAATCATCGACGAACTTGTTACTCTCAGTTCCCATCCACTGTTAAAGTCACCGGATATCTCAAATGTCGGAAAGCATCTCTCTGCCCTCGACTTCCATTCTTCCCTCCACAATACCAGTAAGTTGTTGTAACGTTATTATCCATTCATGTATATATCTTGTTATTTTTTATTTTTTATTTATTTTTTTTATCTTAGTTCAGTGTTACTCTGTTAACATGTTTATTCCTCACTTTTATTTTCACTTTCTAGAACATTCGGTTATGTTTTGGTGGTTAGTATTGAAACCTGATTATTCTATTCATCGGTCAAGCCAACCACTCAAAAACCCACATGCTATATCTTACTAACCTGGTTAATGTTATTGGAATTTGGAAACAATGTGAACTTATCTCTCCAAATTGTGATTTTGAAGTATTTGATTGATGATTTTGACTAAGCTTATTCTATTATTGCTGAGTGCTTATTGGGATGATACTAACACTAGGTTCACAAAATAATATTTACTCTATGGCCAGAAGCTTGCTATATGATTCATATGCTTTACTATTATAGGCAACTTGTATATTATACTTTGCAACTTAGCAAAATTTTTATTCTAGTGTGACTTGTTTTGTTGTGGTTTATGAACAACTTATTTGGAAGATAGGCATTGGCAATAAAGCTTGGTAGGAAGAGGATAGTTATGAAAATTTCTCTTCATTTTACCCCTATAAGAATGAATCAGACAGACTTTTGATGTTGTTTTTGTTCTTTCTATACATAGTTCTTAACTATCCTAATTCCTAAGATTTGGTCTTTTTGGGGTTTTTTGTTCATGATAAGTACACTTATGGATGCCTTTTGGATATCCTACTCTAAATAGTTGGTCTGGGTGGAAGTCTAGATGAGAATGGAGAAACTATAATTGATGCTCTGATAATGGATGGGGTAACTACCAATCACCATGCTCTGCATCTACTGATTATTTTGTGCCTTGCTTTATACTTTTTCATGCATTGACATGATTTTTGGTCCTATCTTCTGCTAAGTGGATGCATAGATGACAATGGAAGTAGGAGCTGTTGCAGCCATGAGATATGTAAAGGATGGAATTAAAGTTGCCAGGTTAGTGATGCAACATACTAAACACACTTTGCTGGTAGGAGAGAAAGCATCAGAATTTGCTATTTCAATGCGTCTTCCAGGTCCCATGAACTTGAGTTCACCAGAATCTATGGAGAAGTGGGCCAAATGGAAAGATAGTCGTTGTCAACCAAATTTCAAGAAAAATGTATCACCTGCAAATAGTTGTGGTCCTTATCGTCCAACAAATTATCTGGGGCATCCTGATGAAACATGCTCCAGTACTGTTTAGATGCTAACTAGTAATTCCAATTTACTTCTTGTTAGTCTTCATAGCCATGATACTATATCAATGGCTGTTATTGGTAGAGTAAGATATAACAAAAAATTGATTTGTATTGGAACCTGGTTAGTATTGAAACCTGATTATTCTATTCATCGGTCGAAGGCTGCAAGGAATAGACAACAATGATTTTTTATGCTTGATCAATGATTCATTTTGGAGCAAGTTATGACATTGATCAATGATTTTTTAACTCTTATTTTTTATGCTTGATCTATCTTCCCGTTATAGATTAATCAGACTAATCTGAAATGAAGTTATTGTTGATCATGTTAATAATTCAAATATTTTTTGTTTTGGGTATTGGGGGAGAGATTAAGGAACTGGTTAAGGATTATTGTAGCAGAAAAGTTTTCTTATTATAGCATTTCTTGAGGGATTTGTTTTGTTAATCTATAAGCAGACATTTCTTGAGGAATCAATTTTTTTTTTCTTTTTGAGCTAAATTAAGGATCAAACTCATATTCAATATTGAATTCACTTTGCAGCCAAAGAATCTTCTTCTGGACTCAAATGCTATTCTGAAAGTTACAAATTTTGGATTGAGTACGTATGCACAACAAGTAAGATTATATATGCACACACACACGCATATCTGCCATACAATTAGCTTATGCATGTGCATGTTATGAATTTCTTCTGATTTGTCCATGAGAAACTATAAGTATTGAAACTTGAAAGCATCCCCTATTAGCTTCCGTGACCTCCCCTCCTTGAATACGTGGTCGTTCTGCAAGGGCGACGGCGCCGCGCGAGCTCGAAGGACTAGAGGAGCTCTTGGAGGCGCCGCACGACATCCCCTATTAGGTACATTTTTTTTCTCCCTAAAAAAAGTACACATTTTCTTTTGTTGAATACATTCAAGTACATATAAACACACATGACACAACCCCACCCTCAGTATATAACAATCAAAATCTGGTATGGCATAACAATAGGACCAGAAAAATATGTGAACGCAAGTGGCTCAAATGATTAGGAGCAAAAATTATTTGCTCTAAATTTTAAGACATATATATAGTATACCATGGTCTTAAAATGTGACAAGTCCCCCATCTCTTTAAACTTTTTATATTGTACAAAGAAAATGAAAGAGTATTTATTAGTGAGTTTTGCATATTTAGTATATGTTAATTGTTAGAACGACTTTCTGATATTACTTGTTTTTTGATTGGTTCCTTATTCAATGTTCTTATGTGATACATGAGATACTAGTAGCATAATTTAAATAAAATCATGTTGCTAGTATAATTTGTTTTAAATTATGTGATAATAATAATAATAATAATAATAATAAATGTATGTTGAAAAAGTATGTCAAATAATATATTACTATTTCCTTTCAAAAACATTAGTAAATTACACCAAATTCCAGGTCTTAGACATATGAGTAAAGACTATGAAGATATATAGTTATAATAATGGGATCCTTAGGTAATTCTTTGTGACTTTAATGCTATTCTTTATGATTATGAAAAGAAAGGTGGATCTAAAAATGTAACTCATAGGGAAACTCAAGCTTTTCGTGGGCAGTAAAAAATAAGTAACTTGATCTTGTACAAATCTTCATTGTTTTGAGCTTGATAATGTTAGGTAAGTAGGCTATTCTCAATATTACTCTCTTTGATGTTAAATCTACCATACCTCAAACATGATCCCCACACTGGTTCCAAGTTTCTTCAGACATCAGTTCAAAATGTAGATGTTCTTGAGAAGTATTCAGAGGCAAAAGATAAACTTGAATTCATGGAACAAACTTAAGATGGAGGCATGTGGCACCCACATTGGTTCTATGTTTTTGGCTAGAATTTCAATGCTATCTTTCTTACTGCTTTTCTCCCTTCTATTATATAATGATGTAATTTTTAAAAGTTCAATTAAAAGAAAGCACATCCAAAAACTGTGCTTTTTATTCTTTTGTTTGAGTATGTTATACATAAAGGGTTCTCTTTGGAGAAAATCATGCAAGGTTATGGCTGGTTCATTGTAAAAACAAATAAATTGTTTTTTTTTTTTTGCAAAAAAACAACATCGGTTGGTCTAAAAACGATGTAGAAAGTGCCTTAAAAACAACATCGGTTAGTCTAAAACTAATATAGAAAATATGATTTAAAGACACTTTCTACATCAGTTTTGGCCTAAAATTGATGTTATAAAATCACTTTCTACATCGGTTCTCAAAAAACCGATGTTGTTATGTTCCTTACAACATCAGTTTTAACCATAACCAATGTTGTTTTTGTAGTTTTTGCTTTTTTTTGTGTATTTCTTATTATACGACATCGATTTTTGTAAATAACCGATGTCGTGTTGTGTATGTTAACATCAATTTTCAAAAAATCGATGTTAACGTTGATAATGTTAACGTCGGTGGTTTCAACATCGATTAAAAATCGATGTTAAAAGTAAAAAATAACCGATGTTGAAAGTCTATTTTCTAGTAGTGATTGTTGAGGGATAATATGAAAGTGGGTCAAATGGTTTGACAATAACTTATGATCTAACTTAAGTTGTGTCTAAATCAGTTAAGTCTTTCAAAAAATAGATGAGGGCAAGACTTTTAGTAAAAACTATCTACTTAAATATGTCTTGCTCTAGGCCTATCAAAAAACTTTTAAGCTTAACAGATCATTTATTTAAATTTTTTGAAATAAATATTTATTATTATTATTATTATTGTATTAAATTGTTATAATACATTAAATTTTACATTTATTTATCTTTTTAAATGTTAATCATATTGATCTACGTAAAGAGTCAAACTAAAACTTATAATTAAGTGTATTGAAAAATAAGTTTATATCTTTTTAAATATCAAAATACTACTTTCAATCCTCTCTCTCTCTCCCTCCCCCCCCCCCCCCCTCTCTCTCTCTCTCTCTATATATATATATATATATAATATAACATATTTTTGTCCTAATTTTGAGAAACATAAGATTATTTTATTGTTAATTTTTTTTATTCCTAATTAATTATGAGATCTATTAATGATATATATCATTTTCCCATAAAAAGTAATAGTATTTATTGAACTATCAATAAAACAAGGTATACTGATTGGTTCAATTTGAAAAATAATCACCTCTTAAACCATTTAATGTAATGATAGTCTTGAAATAAAAATAAAATTTATGATAAATTAATCAATCTAACCACTTTTATTGATATTGATGAATTAAGTCATTATTCTTAAATATAGAAACCTAAGATAGTAAATTTTTTAAATAAATTATCATGAATGTTATAATAAATCTTTAAAATATACTTATATCATATAAATAAGTTAGATTTGATTATTATAAAATCTCACATACATATGTTTTTTTCTCTATATCTTAGTGTTAAATTGTCATAAATTAGATCTTAAATAAGTTTGTAGGTAAGGTCAAATTTTTATATTGGTCAAACCTCGATCCTTGAAAAAACCTTTAAGGGATAAGCATGTCAAGCTCAAATCATATATTTTTAATTTAGGTTAGATTCATATCTAACAAAGTCTAATTTAACTTGGTTTATTTCCACTCTTAATGGGGAGGAAGAATTGGGGAATGGTGTGGTGGAACGTGCAATGTGGGTTGCCTGCTGGTGAATGGGGGCAGAAGGACAAAGTGGGTAAGAGAAGAAAATAAAAACGAACAAATCTCGGTCATTCATTTTTTTACGAGTATCTAATGTTTATAATTTGTTTCCCGCCGTAAAAACAGATGTTTCACTTTTCCATCATAAAACCCGTATAAAAAAAGCCTTTAAAATAAGTTAGCCAAACTTAAACCTTAAATATCTCAATGAATTAAGTCAATTTAAACAAAGTCTTATTGAACTCGGCACATTTCCACCCTTTACTCTTAAGTATATTATTATCAGGTAAACATTACATGTAAAATGTACAAACCACAAAGTCACCATTCACTTATAATGGCTGGACATTATCAAGGAGACGTACGAGTGGAACATATATATCAATCTGAAGGAATATTAGAATAATGCCAATTTCTCTGGTCCCTTGATATATATTGTATACATTCATACAAGAATTATCCCTACTAATCTCTCGACACCGATTTGATTTGAGGCAGATTGAAACATGCCAGCATTTTTATTCCTTTTATTGGGTGGACAGAATATGAATAAATCCCCAGGAATAAGTAATAAGATATGTAAAAAAGTGTGATGCATATCATTTAGTTGAAGCTAATTATAATATATGAGAGGGTGTGTATCGATTTTGATGTTAAAGTTGACTGCCATGCACAAGTCTCTAACCACTTGGTAGAGAGCAAATTAAGGTCTCTCTACCGTGTATCCAATTGGATACACGTGTTTGGATAATCCAATAATGAGGAATCATGTCTGTTGTTTGTAATCTGTACTAATTTTCGCCACATTTGTTTTGGGTGAGATAATTGCATAATCAAATCTGAGTCACATATATATTATAGGCATCTGGTCTTAGGATATATGTATAGTAATGTTACTATTTACCAATAGAGAATGTGGTTTGTTTACTTTATGCCTAACCCCACCTATTAGTATTTGTTTCACATCTGCTCATAGTGCTGCCCAATATTACATATGGTGGATTCCACCAACCTGAACCTAATTGCTTGTTGGAATCCAAACACGAACCCACCAACTTTAATTCCTTGGCGCGCCTGTACCCATTTTTATGCTCCATCCGTAATTATTACTTAAATAAGTATAGTTAACACCTTTTCAGCTTGTAATCTATATCCACGTGAAACAAACAGTTGTGGAAAATCCAGAGAGAGAAAGAATAAAACCATGACTATTATCACTATATATATATATATATATATATATGGATAGAACTATTATCACTATATTAATTTACTATAGTTACCATTATATAATTATTAATTATAACTATTAGATCCACTTGACAAAATGAAAACCCCCCATATATTTCGATAATCAACTAACCTTTTGAAAATACTATTTAATTTTAGATATTTGTGTTTCAGTGTTTTGAATGCAAAAATATATTGATTGACATTTAATATATCAAATACATAATTTTATTAGATCGAATACAAAGGTATGACATCCTCAAGTTGTGTTCTTTTTATATATAATATATAGATAATATTCGTGTGGTAAGATTTTAATTATAAAAGATAATCTTTAATAAAAAAGTAACATGTAAATGGAATAAATTCACAATATAATTACAACAAAAAGAAAACACTAGTTGCTGAACCTACCTCACATATATAAGAGATAGAGAGAGACAGCGACAGAGAGAGAGAGGCATTCCATATATTGCACTTAATTTCGTAGGTTTATCTTATTTTTGTCGAGAGAAAAAGAGAGACTTCTTTATGATCGGGTTGAGCTTTTTTTCAGAGGTATGTTGTGGTACATAGGTTGATAAATACGTATATACCTAAGACATAAAGAAATCACTAAGAGTTAGGGTAAAGTTTTTGAATTAATCTAACATGATAAGAACATAATAGGTTACTATAGGTTTCACTGTGAAAAAGACAACGTAAAAAAACCCCACGTCGTCAAATGATACAAACATGATAAGAAAATTTAGATGTATTTAGAAACTTGTTCTCCATCCTCTGAAACCATACAGATCAGATTACCAAATTTACTCTTCTGTCTAAGTTTCCGAGTAACTATTTTCAGACAAATTTTGAACACTGCCAATTGATTGAGAATGGAACGAAAATTGTTTGTAGCTAGTATCCATTATCCGTTTTCCTTTAGAGCATATAATGAAACACAAGGTAGCAATTGATATCCATTAATGGCAAGAAGCTGCACGCGTTTAAATTTATGAGGTTACTTGTTATTTAGGGTACTCAACATAACTTTAAAGGAAAATTGAAGTGACTAAGACGAAATGATAGGAAGGGAAATATAAATTCAAATCTTTTTAATAGAACCTTTTGTTGGGATTTAATTCCAAATATATGGATTCAATCAATCAATCTAATTTCTTTCTAATAGACAATCATCAATCCTAATCACATGCTTTCTATTCATGTAGAGAGGAAAAAAAATTACTGCACAGAGATGAATAGAATCCCTTTGTGTTTCCATACTCAAAATGATGATGAAAACTGTATACGGAAGCGTACCTGGATTAGTCGTAATGAAATATGTAGCATGTAGAACCAAAGCAGTTTTCATTGTATCAATCACAACCAAACCCATCAATGATCACTAATGTTGACAGAATCAAATGACATAGACTCATCATGAAATGTGTAACATGAAAATTACGTGAAAGTAGTCTGTACACGTCTATTTTCAATTGGTCATACTTTACCTCAATGAGATCATTTAATAACCTTAATGTACAAAGTGTAATAACTGAATAATAAATCATATTTATATATATAACCAAATATATCCAAAAGTCAATGTATGCATACATAAAATCTAACATAGAACATAAAATACATAAAAGTGACTAACTCCCACTAAACCAAAGATTCCTCGAATTGTAAAACACCCATGTGAGCAACATGCTCATGAAAGACCTTGGGTGGAAGTCCCTTAGTAAGAGGATCCGCTATCATGGAGTTTGTCCCTAAGTGTTCTATGGAAATCTGTCCACTCTGTACCATTTCTTTAACAACTAGAAACTTGATGTCAATATGCTTTGACTTGGTCGAACTCCTATTGTTGTTAGAATACAATACAACTGATTTGTTGTCACAATATAACATAAGTGGTCTTTCAATTCCTTCCACAATTTGTAGCCCCGTGACAAAATTTTTCAGCCATATTCCATGATTTGATGCCTCATAGCATGCTACAAATTCTACCACCATGGTGAATGAAGTAGTAAGGGTTTGCTTGGCACTGCGCCAAGAAACCGCACCACCGACTAACATGAAAATGTAACCTGAAGTGGATCTCAAACTATCTAGGCATCCTGCAAAATCCGAGTCAGAATATCCAGTGATCTCCAACTGATCTGACATCTTGTATGTGAGCATATAGTACTTTGTTCTCTTCAAATACCTCATAACCCTTTTGGTTGCTTTCCAATGATCCATTCCTGGATTGCTCAAATATCTGCCTAACACCCCAACTATGTATGCTATATCCGGACGCGTACATACTTGGGCATACATCAAACTCCCTACAACTGATGCATAGGGAATCTTCTGCATTTCCTGAATTTCCAAATTTCCTTTTGGGCACTGTTTGAGACTAAACTTGTCTCCCTTAACAACTGGAGTATCCCCGAATTTACATTCTTGCATGCCAAACCTTTTAAGTACCTTTTCGATATAGCTCATTTGAGATAACCCTAGAATGCCCCGAGATCGATCTCAGTGTATCTGAATTCCTAATACAAAGGAGGCGTCACCAAGATCTTTCATTTCGAAGTTTCTTGATAGAAATCTCTTGGTTTCGTGCAACATGCTTATATCATTAGTGGCAAGCAGTATGTTATCAACATATAAGACCAGGAAAATGTATTTGCTCCTACTGAATTTGTGATACACACAATCATCAACAAGATTCATCTCGAAATCAAATGAGAGAATTACTTGATGAAATTTGTGGTACCATTGACGAGATGCCTGTTTTAGCCCATAAATGGATTTTGTCAGTTTGCAAACCATATTCTTTGGGTCTCCTGATACAAAGTTTTCTGGTTGCACTATATAAATTGTCTCATCAATGTTGCCATTGAGAAACACCGTCTTGGCATCCATTTGATGAAGTTCCAAATCATAATGTGCAACAAGAGCCATGATTGTCCTAAAAGAGTCTTTCGATGAAACTGGAGAGAAAGTCTCTTTATAGTCAATCCCTTCATTTTGGGTATAGCCCTTCGCCACAAGACGAGCCTTATACCTCTCCACATTACCATTGGAATCCCGCTTGGTCTTAAATATCCATTTGCAACCAATGGGTTTCAGACCTTCTGGTAATGGGACAAGTTCCCAAACTTTGTTGTCTTGCATGGACTTATACTCCTCATTCATTGCTTCAATCCATTTTGCTGCGTTGGAATCTTGCATGGCTTGATGGAAGTTGACTGGGTCATCTTCCATCATACCATTATTTTCCTCATGTTCCTGGAGAAATACCACATAATCATCTGGAATAACACTTCTCCTTTCTCTTGTGGATCTCCACAAAGGTATTGGCTCATGAAGCATAGGTTCTTGAGGATCTTGAGTTTGTTCTTCATGAACGACCAAATTATCTTGAGTGGGGGATTCAATAACAATGTCTTGTAGAGGTTCCGAATTTGCTTTATCAAAAGCAACTGTATGAATCAGTTCTGGAATTGTTACTGATTCTTCCTCTAAGAGAAAGTCTCTAACCTTATTCTTCCCCCCCAAACTCAATATCCTCAAAGAATGTGGCGGTTCTCGTCTCAAAAAATTGTCTTTAATTTGGGATCATAAAATTTATAGCCCCTGGATCTTTCAGAATAACCAATAAAGTAGTTGCTCACTTCGAGAGTCCAATTTCCTTTCATTTGGCTTATAAGGCCTTGCCTTAGTTGGACATCCATATACATGAAAATGTTTTAGACTAGGCTTTCATCCAACCCAAAGCTCATAAGGTGTTTTGGCAGTTGCCTTGGTTAGCACTCTATTTAGAATATAAGCTGCAATCTTTAATGCCTCTCCCCAAAGTGACTCTGGTAAGTTAAAATGACAAATCATACTTCTTACCATATCCTTAAGAGTTTTGTTTCGTCTTTCAGTCACACCATTCATGCTAGGTTACCCTAGCATGGTGTACTATGGGACGATTCCACATTCCTCTAGGTACTTGGCAAAAGGCCCCGGACGTTGTTCACCTGAACCGTCATATCTGCCATAGTACTCACCACCACGGTCAGATCTGACACAATTTATTCTTTTGTTAAGTTGATTTTCAACTTCAACTTTAAATGTTTTGAACACATCCAGAGATTGTGACTTTTCATGTATAAGAAACAAGTATGCATATCTAGAGTAATCGTCTATGAATGATATAAAATACTGTTGACCATTCCATGAAGGTGTATGAAATGACCCACAAATGTCTGTATGTATCAATTCCAAGATGTCATAGCTCTATATGCACCTAATTTCTTGCTTTTGGTCTGTTTACCTTTAATGCATTCAACACAAACATCAAAGCTTGTGAAATCAATGGAATCCAAGATTCCATTTGACACAAGTCGTTCAATTCTATTCTTAGAAATATGACCTAAGCGTTTGTGCCATAATGCTCCTGAGTTTGTATTATCAATTCTACGCTTAGTACCACACAATTCTGCATTAAAGGATTTACCATAGGAAGCTACAGTATCAAGTAAATATAGATTATCATTAACCACGAGTGAACCAGTTCCAACAATATATGAATTAAAAGACATCTTGAACACGTTGTTTCCAAATGAACACAAATAACCCAATTTGTCCAAATAAGAAACTGAAACCAAATTTCATCTAAATGACGGTACAACAAAAGTGTCTTTCAAATCCAAATAAAAATCAGTACATAATAATAATCTAAAGTGCCATATAGCTTCCACTTCTACCAATTTACCATCTCCAACATAGATTCATCTTTCAAAATTAATTGGCTTCCGGTAGCTTAGGCAACCCTGCATTGAAACACTGATGTTAGTAGTGACACCAAAATCAAACCACCAAGTGTTTCTAGGTACTGAAGCTAAATTGACCTCAGAACAGATCAAAGTAAGAAACATACCCTTCTTTTCACGCCAAGCATAATATTTGGTACATTCCTTCTTTACATGTCCAGACTTATTGCAAAAGAAATAGTTGTCACCCTGGTTTTGTTTCTTTTGTCTTGGACCCTTAGCAACTTCATTCTTGGGCTCCTCAGTTCTTTTTCTTTTGCCCTTATCCTTAGAGGTACTCACAACATGAGCACTTTCATTCCTTTCTTGCTTCAACCTTTCCTCTTCTTGCACACAGTATGAAATGAGATCATTAAGATACCATTTCTCCTTCTGACAGTCATAAGAGATCTTAAACTGACTAAATTGTGAAGGTAGAGAAATTAACACTAAATGAATAAGCAAATCTTCTGATAGCTCAAGCTTTAGTGACCATAATTTTGAAGCAATATTTGACATTCCCATAATGTATTTCCTAACATTTTCTTTGTGATTTGAGTGATCCCACTTCTCCTAAAGTTTCCTCTATTCAGAGGTACTAGAATCTGTAGGAGAAAAGGGTTTCTCAATCCTTGATGCAAGGTCTAGATCCATGCAGCCAAGAACAATTTGCATGTTCTCTTTCCAGTCCTTAAAATTTGCACCATTAAGAACTGGAACCGAATTCAGATTATCATATGTAGAAGCAACAACTGAAAAAGATCAAAACAAAAATACAATAAACTCACATAGCATTCATCAATGCATTTAAATAATGATATATCTCATCACAAGATTTTCAGTGCACCATTAATATCAAGTCTTTGGACAGTGATATTAACTACTAGTGAAATCCTTGTTGTAATGTTCAAACATTGATAATAAAAGCATGTCAAATAACAAATCCATCTTTTGATATGACTTATCACTCACATGCACAACCTCATAAGTATTACATGTTTAACCTCACAAGTGCGTATGTAACTTAATTAAATGATAATTTTCCTTTGGGCCAATCATCATTCATATAAATCATCGCACATGTCAACATTTAACATTTCTCATGAACAATCTACACAAAAGAGATCACTTTGGTGATATCTTGATTCAATTAGCCCATTTAAATGCTAAATAATTAAAATGATATACCATAACTGAATTCTGAACATTGATGCACCAAATCCAAAATTAAAATGTTTCTTGAGTAAATTATTTTAACTTTATTTATTTATTTTAAATTTAGAAGCCCATGATTATTACTTTAATATACCGCAGTGGCCTCTAAAAGTAACAACAAACACATAAATAATGCATTTAAATTTATACCTACTATCCCACATGAAATATGTGCATGATACTCATAAAATGCATAACCCAATTAACACATCAAATTGTTATGTATGCATCATAGTGTTACTCTACAAGTGTTTCAATTATCATATTAATTTGATGTTACCAATCACCCTTTATAATAATCTTATTTTGTTTCCTCAAACATTA
Source organism: Glycine max (assembly GCF_000004515.6). Lineage (NCBI taxonomy): Eukaryota > Viridiplantae > Streptophyta > Magnoliopsida > Fabales > Fabaceae > Glycine > Glycine max. The sequence continues at coordinate 27,819,593 of NC_038250.2, forward strand.
TCCAAACATCATACATGAATCAATCAAGTATGGGTTGCTCTGATACCAAATGTTGGGATTTAATTCTAAATATATAGATTCAATCAATCAACCTAATTTCTTTCTAATAGACAATTATCAATCCTAACCACATGCTTTCTATTCATGTAGAGAGAAAGAGAGAGAAATTACTGTACACAGATGAATAGAATCCCTTTGTGTTCTCATACTCAAAATCATGATAAAAACTGTATACGAAAGCGTACCTGGATTAGCTATAATGGAATGATGATGAAGGATTGATCAGAAAATTGGGTTTTATAATCTTCCAATTGTAGAGAGCCCTTCTTTCCTTATGATTATTATTTTAATATAACGTAGTGGCCTCTAAAAGTAACAACAAACACATAAATAATGCATTTAAATTTATACCTACTATCCCACATGAAATATGTGCATGATACTCATAAAATGCATAACCCAATTAACACATCAAATTGTTATGTATGCATCATAGTGTTACTCTACAAGTGTTTCAATTATCATATTAATTTGATGTTACCAATCACCCTTTATAATAATCTTATTTTGTTTCCTCAAACATTATCCAAACATCATACATGAATCAATCAAGTATGGGTTGCTCTGATACCAAATGTTGGGATTTAATTCTAAATATATAGATTCAATCAATCAACCTAATTTCTTTCTAATAGACAATTATCAATCCTAACCACATGCTTTCTATTCATGTAGAGAGAAAGAGAGAGAAATTACTGTACACAGATGAATAGAATCCCTTTGTGTTCTCATACTCAAAATCATGATAAAAACTGTATACGAAAGCGTACCTGGATTAGCTATAATGGAATGATGATGAAGGATTGATCAGAAAATTGGGTTTATAATCTTCCAATTGTAGAGAGCCCTTCTTTCCTTATGATTATTATTTTAATATAACGTAGTGGCCTCTAAAAGTAACAACAAACACATAAATAATGCATTTAAATTTATACCTACTATCCCACATGAAATATGTGCATGATACTCACAAAATGCATAACCCAGTTAACACATCAAATTGTTATGCGTGCACCGTAGTGTTACTCTACATGTGTTTCAATTGTCATATTAATTTGATGTTACCAATCACCCTTTATATTATTGTTCATTCCGCAATAGTGTGATAATCTTATTTTGTTTCCTCAAAACATTATCCAAACATCGTACATGAATCAAGTATGGGTTGCTCTGATTTAATTCCAAATATATGGATTCAATCAATCAACATAATTTCTTTCTAACAGACAATCATCAATTCTAACCACATGCTTTCTATTCATGTAGAGAGAAAGAGAAATTACTGTACAGAGATGAACAAAATCCCTTTGTGTTCCCATGCTCAAAATCATGATGAAAATTGTATACGGAAACGTACCTGGATTAGACATAATGAAATGATGATGATGATGAAGGGTTTTATAATTTTCCAATTATAGAGAGCCCTTCTTACCTTTTTCCTGTATTTTATTTTTTCTCTTTCCGACGAGGATAAAGAGAAACCGCTGTGGGTGCTCTCTACAAATGGGGACTGTAACCCTTTATATTAGTAGTTTCCATCAGTTACCTCACATTTGATCATTATAACTTGGCCCTTCATCAAATTATAATATCACCGGTATCTACCCAATTATCCTTTCATGACATATACGTTATTAGTCATATTTTTATATTAATTAGACTACTTTAATATTTTGACTAATTATATAATGATCCTAGCTCATATATATATATATATATATATATATATATATATATATATGATCCAAAATTACTAACACGTTCCCCTTGAAGCTTTAATAGGTAGAAAAAGAAGTTTAAATAATTCTCTATAGGGTTGTTCTTTTTTACTAATGAAATCTAATTGGATAAATAGGGTGTGTGAATTATCCTAAACTTTCTAATGCCTATTTTTTATTCTTATGGATCAAAAAATATTTTTTTCCCTTTTTATTGTTATAAGTTTTTGTTTTGTTTTAGTCTCTAGTTAAATTTTTTTTTTCTACCCGTCCTTATAAATTATAAAATTTAATATAAAGTTTTACACTAAAAGATTTTCATTTTAGTCCATATTATTTAAGAAATATATATTGGAGTTGTTTTTAATGTAAGTTAGTCATGTGATCAAAATGAAAAAAAAAAAACGGTAGGAATTAAAATAGAAAAAACAATTAACAGGATCAATCGAAACGACAAGAATTTTATATTATAGTGATTGAAAAGCTATTTAAGCAAAAAAAAAACTAAAAGTAATTTTGTATAAAACATTATTGCTACTGGTTTGGAAGGAAAATCAATACGAATTAGTTTAAAAAATGGATTTTTTTTCCTTCCTTCAGGTGTGCTACTGCGAAAAAAATGGATATTTTATTTTGTAGAAATTTGTTAATTATGTTTTGTTTTTTAGATGTTGAGATAAAGATAGACATATTATTCTTTTCATTTACTTAAATATAGTTTTTAAGATTAGGGTATTGTTAGTTTTTAATTTTCTGTACAAGATCTATATATAGAACCCATAAACTAGAAGTAAAAATTTAAATACTTTTCTACATATATAATATATATTTCCTCTTCTTCTAGAATTATTTTCTGAAAATAAAAACAATAAAAAAACCCTTCAATGAATTATGTTATTTGTGGTCAGAAAACATTCATGATATTTTGCACACATAAATAAACAATAATTGGTTGCGAAGCTTTTATATCAACTTGTGTTATTGTCTTAGTATCTAGCATTTCTGCTTTGACATAATCCCAAACATGTCAATTGAGAGAGAAAGAAAAAAGAAGACACAAGTTGAGGTGAAGAGGTATTCCATACGCCAATGGCATTATACTTGGGACATGAGTGGATAAATTTTCCTTTGGTGGGAGCCATTGCATAATCATCAACGTAATTTGTTGTAATTGAAATCCAAGAAGGCCAGCAATTAGTTAGATCTAATCCTCTCAATTGATACTATTATGCTTTCTTTCATTCACACTAACTTTTCAGCATACATAACAAATATGGATTTTTCCTATTAGGTTTCATAGTTGGTCATGACTCGTTATATCAACCTTCTCACAGGGACACAATAATTGTGAAATAATGTCAAAACTCTAAACCACAGAATCGCCGAATTAAATTAGATGCTGAAATATCCAACCGATAGTATTGGTAATCCGTGAGAGGGATGTATATATGTTCAATTCAAATAAGATATGTCATATTAATGATTAAGAATTATGACATGTACATATATCTATGGATCAAGATGAGTAACTTATTCAAAAACAATAAAAAATCTGGTCAGCATAATTTATTTTTACTTTGGAAAAATATATATCATAATTAATATTATGTATTTTTTTATTAATGAAAATTAAAAATAATATATAAAAACTTATAATAATTTACACATCTTATTCAATTTAAATTCCTTTACATATTATATATTATATGTACTTTGTAATCATACAGGTGATTTTTTACTTCTTGTTTCTAATTGTTGTGCACATATATAACATCCATTCTTACGTAGCACCCCGTAGGAACATAAATCATTGATTTGCATGCGTCATGACTAAGCACTCCTTTTCATTTGTTGCCATAGAAATCAAATATCCCCACTCCCGTAAACAAACACAAAAGAATATAGATATATATAGATCATAGTAAGAGACAACATGAATTATTCGTTTTCTAGATATACAAACAACATAATTCCCTTAACTTTTTTTTCTTTTGGTTCTATTATACATATATATAATATTATTCTAGTAACTATGCTCGGAATATGTTTCTTTAATTTTTTTCTTAATGGATAAGGAAATCTGTGGGAATGAAAATTGTAGTGAGAGAATTAGTGCCATGTGGTACTGTGAAAACCGGGGCCTCTTTAAATTTTTTTTCTTTTGGGGCCTATAAGAAGGCCGCTCCGATTTTGAAGTATGTCATCCACTAACACACACAAGTCAGAACCAAATAGCTCATCAGTGAGTTTGTGAGTTCCTGAGTGTGTGCAAGTGTGCTTTCTGTGTGTCTCAAGCTTACTAGATGGAGGATCAAAATGCATCATCTAGTGGATTGGGCAAGGTGTTCCGCAAGGTTAAGCCCTACCTTGCTATGATGTCCCTTCAGTTTGGCTACTCTGGAATGTACATCATCACCATGGTTTCTTTCAAGCATGGCATGAGCCATTGGGTACTCTCCGTGTACCGTCATGTAGTTGCCACTCTCATCATGGCCCCTTTTGCATTTGTCCTTGAAAGGTGTCTCTCTCCTTCTCAAGTATTTGCATGACTCTATAACATGTTTGGAAACATCTTCAAAATAACGGAATCATATGTTTGAGATATAAAAATTATAGCTATTAACTTCTGAAAATCATATTTTAATGATGAAAATCACCTCTCTAAAACGTGAAACCAAACACAATATCTAGTTGTATTTGAATTCATGTTGTAACAAGTTGGAACGTAAATTCATAGTGAGACAAGGATTTTCGTTCAACATGCTTAGAAAGTGAGATTGACCTAAAACAAACATACATTTTATCTTGTAAACATTGTCTATTTTCTCATTTAATAAATATTATGCACAAAATTTTCACATTTATCCCCCTTCTAGCACACAACTTACATGTACACAGTAAAACTTTTCTTGTTTTATGCCTTTTGTAGCTATTTTATTAACTTTCCATTCATTAAATTGAGACGATAAGTGTGCGTTTTGATGCTTCTTTTTTACAGAAAAATACGGCCAAAGATGACTCTCCCGGTGTTCCTGAGGCTAGCGGTTCTCGGTTTCCTTGAGTAAGGCTCTTTATCTCTTTCCGCACGTATCAAAATATTCGAAGTGCTGAATCGTACATTTGTTTTTTTTTTTCTTCTAAGCGAAAAATATTTCAAGTACACACATGCATGCATGCATGTTTTTCCACTAACACTAGCTATATTCTTCCAAGTTGGAAAAATCCTACCTTTGAGAGAAGAAATGATGAGACTGCCGCATGTGTGTGATTTCAACCAATTTCCATAGAACAACATGCTTTTTCAGTTAATAAGAAATAACTAATATTGTAACATTTAATTATGTGTTTTATAGATATTAATAAAGACCAATTAGATCATATTAATATAATAACTTCTCCACACATAAGATGCTTGTATTTATCTTTAATTTAGCTTCTGGCTTCCTAATTGGTTCTGTTGTGTCATGTGGGTTTTACTGAAAACGAAACCGTTAATTAAAGAAATTAATTAAGGAATATTAATTGCATAATCCAAATATCAGACATTAGAAATGCGACAACTCGACAATGGTGCTTCATCATATGGGGTCACCATTTGTAGTGCACACATCATACCTAAGGAAGCAATCCACCACAAAATGATAAATATAGTATAAAATTCTTTACGAAACTCATTTAACGACAATTTAACATATTTTGTTTATGACATTATATTAAGTTTTCCATGACCAAATGATTTTAAGTTTGATTATTTTTTTTCTTCATTTCTTTCTAAGAAGAGTTGAATTTTAACTAGATGTCTGTCTCTAAAGTTTAAGCAATTAAAATAGTTTAATCATGATTGTTTCCTTTTTTTGTTTTAATTAATTATGCAATGGAAAGCATAGCAAGTCGGTGGTGACACTACAGGGCCGAACTTAATGCCTCGATTGTTACCCTATCAAGAATATCATTTACCTGTTCAACCACAGATGAGCAAAAAAAAAAATCATTTATATAATATTTATCTTTATTTATCTTAAAAATATAGCCTTTTTTTTTCATTGACTTAAAAATATAACCTTAAGCAGATAGAAATTTTGCGAATAAATTTGGCTTAACAAAAAAGTTAAGAAAAAAAAAACTGAAAGAATACGGCAGATAGAGACATCTCTTTTTGGACAAAGAATCTACCATCTAGTCTAAGTACTAAATAGGAGCATCTTTTGTACTTTGAGATATGGCTTTTATTCATGAGTTTGGTTATATATGATTTGAATTAAATTCTAATCTTACAATATACGGTAAGAAGTTACGGATTACAAATTACTTAGTTTTTCTTTCTTTTTTTCTTTTCTTTTCTTTTTATTTTTAAGAATATGTGATCTGATAATTTTGTTTGTGATGAAAACAGGCCAGTGCTTGATCAAAACTTGTACAACATGGGAATGAAGAACACCTCAACAACTTTTGCATCGGCCACCGTTAATGTCATGCCAGCCATTACTTTTATAATGGCACTCATTTGCAGGTAACTTTGATAGATGCTTCAATCTTTTCACAATAATATTAACGATAGTTTGTGCGCTTACGCACAAGAAAAAGGCTAGCTAGTTGCATCCCTATAGCTAGAATCCAAGTACAATATCTGAGGATTTTCTCATTTTAGTACTCTTTGCATGCAGTACTTATTCTTGATAGCTATCACCCTTGATTTAACAACGTCTTGTCCTCTTTCTAATCTCTTTATTAAAACAGAAAAATAACATTATTTTAAGAGAGAAAATGTTGCTTTTTTAGGATTAAGTATGTTTTTTCTTCCTCAAAATATTACAAATTTTATTTTATTTTATACTAAAAAATTAGTTTGTTTTTTAACAATTTAACAAAAAGCACATGTTTTTAATCTCTAACGAGCAGTAAGAAACTAAAATCATGTCAATTATAATAAACAAAAAATAATGGACTAAAAGTAAATAAAATCTGTATTGAGACTAATATAACTAAAATTCATAATACTTTGAGAGAGAGAAATATATGGTTATTATTTTATTTTTTTATTAGCGTGTCAATTTTAATTAGTGGCCCAGCAAAGACTACAAACATCAATTACAAGTGATTTCTTTCACTACGCATATTGCACTGATAGACAAGACAATGCATGGTATGGTAATGGGACCACCCGTTGACAATAAGTGCCACTACAAATTGGCGTCATATTCACATACTTTTAAAGAATATTCATAACATATATTATATATTAATCAAGACTTTGGTTTAATGCAATCTGACGCTAATGTGTGTGGAAGTTGCATTAAGCAACAAAAGCAGAATTTCAATGCATGAATCATGCAGTCTAATCATATATTATATATTCTTGCAATGTGGCAACCAGGTTAGAGACAGTGAACTTGAGAAAAATACACAGCGTGGCCAAGGTGGTTGGAACCGCAGTAACAGTCTCAGGAGCAATGGTTATGACTTTGTACAAAGGCCCGGCCCTTCAGTTCATAAAGGGACAAGCAGCAACCCACCATGAAAGTGGCAGCAGCACACAACCCTCTGAACAAAACTGGGTGCTTGGCACAGTAGAGCTCATTGCAAGTTGTGGTGGTTGGGCTAGCTTCTTTATCTTGCAAGTATAACACACTGTCCCTTTCACTTTTACACATGCCCATTCTTTTATTTTCATTGAATTATTTTCAAAAAAATAATCAATACAGGGTTAAAACAATTTTGTATTATCATCTAATTATAAATTTTTATTTATTAATTTTTACAATAATTAATTTAAAAGTCATATAATTATTTCTGATTGATTCACAATGTAAAATTATTTTATACTTTCATAACATAACTATCAAGCTCATTATATTATTAGTAAATAATTTATGCATTTTTAGTATAAAAAGTTTTTACCCCATTTTTTAGTTCCAGTAACTTCCCCGAAAATCATACTTATAATAGACTCAAGCCTTTTTTTTTTTTTTTACATTGAGTGTATAAAAATTAAATTCTTATTTTATTTTAATTATGTCCAAGATAAAAAAAAACAAAAAAAAATGTTCATGTACTAATAATGTTGCTGTACTTTGTGGATTTTAGTCTTTCACTTTGAAGATGTACCCGGCAGAGCTCTCGGTCACAGCTTGGATTTGCTTTTTGGGCATTTTTGAGGGTGCAATTGCGACCCTTATATTTGAACGTGACATGAGCGTGTGGTCAATAGGCATGGACTCAAGGCTCCTAGCTTGTGTTTATTCTGTGAGCACCTTTCCATACTAATCTACCAACCCATCTGTTGTTTTTGCCTTATATTTAATAACTTATATCCTCTCAATCCTAGAGATAAATTAATTAAACTAATATGGTGAATTAGTAGTTAAATGGTTCAACTAATTCTTAGCACTCATTTAACAAGAAATGCATGAGTTATTATAAATATCTTGATAATTATCTTTTATTCTTACGAATAAAAAAATTCATTTTTTTTATAACTAGGGGGTGGTATGCTCTGGAATGGCATACTATGTACAAGGAGTTGTGACCAGGGAACGTGGACCTGTGTTTGTGACTTCTTTCAGCCCTCTATGTATGATTATCACTGCTGCATTGGGATCCATTGTTTTGGCTGAGCAAGTTTATTTGGGAAGGTATGCAATGTTCAACTAGCATAGTCTAGTCCCTCTCTTAATCAATATAGCCAAATTAAATTAAATGTGCCAATTTGCTATGTTTTAAATTTACAGTGTGATTGGAGCTATTATCATTGTGAGTGGACTTTACACCGTGGTATGGGGAAAAAGCAAAGACAAATTGAACAAAACCAAAGAAGGAAACAGTGAGGGCCATGAATTGCCAATTAAGGACGGTACAAAATCAGGATCAGACATTTTTGACAGTATTGAGATCAATGTTGCTTCTGGGGCAGGAAAAAATGTGCTTCCATCAGCAAGAACGTAGGTCCCTCAGGACTAGCCGTAACAGATTTTCCTACTGATTAAAATGATATCAAGAGAGATTTTGTGCAATCTTTCCCAATGCCTGCCTTAGTGGCTGCATTTTGTTATCCTTTGACCCTTTGTGGTTTGTTTTTTGTTACTAAGGAGGCCTAGGCCCAAAAACCCTTTATATGTTGCTGAATCTTGAGTATGAGGAAAATAACACATTAATGCTTTTGTCTGTATTTCTTGTCCTTTTGTTTCTCGTATTCCAAAATGTTTCCTTTTATTGTCAATGATAGCAAGCTTACTTAAAAGAAAAAAAATGCTACAAAGAATTTAATCATGGTTAGTATCTCCATGGGGTAATGTGAAAATTCAAGGGAGCATGACACAAAGATATGAAAAAATGAAATGAGTTGATAATTAAGCGTGTTGGAGGAGAAAACGAAGCATCAAATGGAAAAAGAATGGATAATGTGAAAATCATTGAATATAGAATGTAAATTGAAAAATCAATTAAGAGGTAAAAGAAAATTGAATGAATGAAATAAGGTGAGAAAGAGAAAAGACACTAACATTAAATAAGTTGAATGGTTATGGGTATTCATTTAGATAAGTGTGTTGACATTAATGAGCATCAATAACAAAGAGTTTTTTGTAGGTTGTAGAAATGTGCCTCAACACATATGAATCATCCAAGCTCTACAAAGAAAGAACCAAGAGGTACTATGACAAAAAGATCCTCCATAGAGAATTCAGGCTTGGACAACAAGTATTTCTTTACAACTCAAGATTAAAGTTGTTTCCAAAAAATTAAAATGAAGATGCAACGGTCCCTTTATTGTCAAAGACGTTAAGCCATATGGAGCTATAGAGATATAGGATCAATCCAAAGACTGCAGTTGGTCGGCTAATGGCCAAAGATTAAAAATTTACCTTGGTGGAGAAGTCCCACAACACATCATAGTCATCAAGCTCGAAGATCCTTAGAGTGACACCAAATGTGAAGCTAGTGATGTTAAAGAAGCGCTTACTGAGATACAACCTAGCTTTCTAACTCTTACTTTTTACATTACATTCATTTAGGATAGGTTTTAACTTTAAGTTTGGAGTTCAAAAAATTATCACCCAATAGCATAACACTAACTTGCATTTTTTAGTTTTGTTCATCATGTTCAGCCTTATTAATGACCAGCTTGTTTGGCAGACCACGCACTCGCTATCCATGGAGGTAGCAAGGCTACAATGGATTAGAGGAGATGTTGAGGGCTTTTCTTCCCTAAGTGAAGCCTTCTCTACCCCTCTCTTTTACTTTTTGTTAATTTCACTTTATTAGTTTAGTTGTTTAGTATATTTGTGGTAGTTTAGGAATATGTTTATAAGGAAACACAAGTGATTAAGAAGCATCACCATTTTCTTGCAAAACCACCATAAAATAAAACAAAATTTTGTGCTTAAATCATTCTTTGTGTGCTTGAACTCAAATGCTAAAATTGAAAACCATTGATTTTGCTTGATTGACATGTGTAATGAGTTTGGCGTGAAAAATTGAAAGCAAATAAAGCAACTTGTAGACCTAGCCTAATGAGTGAGTGATCCTTATAATGATACAAATATATATTGAGAGACATTCTTATTTCACTCATAGTAGACTTTGATTGAATCTCTTGTAAATTGATTGCAATTGTATGCATTGAAATGATCAAGGCCATGTTTGCATGTTTAGCCAAGAGCCAAAAAGCCTACCCTACATTGTTTATCCCTTGCACCTTTCTTTGAACTTAATTGATGTATTCTTTTCTAATTCCCTAATCTTGAAATTTATATTTTTATATATCCGTTATTACCCTTAACTTAAAGGATAAGAGAGCATAAGTCTAAGAATTGGGAAAAGTTTTAAGTTTGGAGTGGCAATGCACCAATCAAAGGGTACCAACAAGCTATCATGTGAACAAAGGTTGATAGTATTATCCCATTCTCTCTTGTAAAGTATTGAAAAAGGAAAAATTTGAAGAAAAAAAATAAAGAAAAACAAGCGAGAAGAAAAGTAAAGAAAAAATAAAAAAAAATGAGGACAAAGGAAAGTATATATGAAGTTAAAAATCTGGGTACCAAGGATTGGTAGGAAGTAAATGAAATGAAATGAATAGACTAATGTTTTCCTTCTTCTAACTTACTTTGAAATATTTAGAAAAGGCAATACTCCTTATTAGCCAAGTCCCATTACAAGCCAATAAAATACATTAGTGATTTAAGGTCTATCACCTAACGGATTAGGGATAAAATACATTAGTGAATTGGGGATGAACGATATAACGATGTAAAAGTGTGAGGAATTGCAGCAAATAGGGGGATTCCGAGTACAATCTTAGCATATCAACGTTATTGTTTCCGTCTACAATTATTATCTCATCAAAAAGTAACTTCTTACATTTTCTTTTATTAAATTTTCAACAGATTAATCTCTCTAGAAAAATATAAATTTTATTTTCTGTTTTGATTAGTTTTATTTTTAGGTAGTCTAAAATATGAAAACACAAAAATATCTTTATTTGAAAAGTTTTAATTTGAATGTTCATCCTTGCACTATTCCCTTGGGAGACAACCTGAGCTTCGGTTTAGTAATACAATTGGGATTTAGTTACACTTGGCCAACGTAAATCCTAACGTGATTAAAACGTTAACAACATTCCTCTACAATGTTCTAATAATTACAGGATAGATTGTCTATGGCTTATTGAAGAAGTTCCTCACTCTGCAGAAGAAAAGGGTTTTGTTGAGTTTGAGACCGACCTTTTTGAGTTCTTGAATATCAAAGAAGTGTTCAACATGTATTAAGGGCTCATTATGAGTATTTATGGTGGTTATCTCTATGACTGAAATGATTTTGGCAGCAGTTGAGTTTGAAGCGGCCATTACAGAGAGTTGGAGTAGGTTTAGAAATAGGGTTTTGGTCTTAGTGAGGAAGATGAAGTGTTTTCAGAGCTAGAATGAGAGTGATACCAAGAGCAGACTCAAGAAAAAAAGTTACATTTTTTTAATATGGAAACATTGTGTTTTACATGATAAATATAAATGCATGAGTGAGCATCCATATGTTGAATGTTGTAGGTGTGTGCTTATACTCATTAGATGATAGGTCCTTTTATGCAACAATGGATGACGTATAAAAATTAATTCATTCATTAATAGACACCATTCCAAGGTGGTTTCTTAGCAAAATCAACCACTCATCAATTAAGGGTGTTGTGAAAATGTCAGCAAGCTGATCATCAGTGGGTACAAATTGTAAATCCATTGTCCCAGTCCGAACATGATCTCTAATGAAATAATGCTTAATTTCTACATGCCTAGCTTTAGAATACAATGTTGGATTTTGAGAAAGACTGATACCAGCTGTATTATCATAGTAGATGGGAATTTTACTCTCATAGATGTTATAGTCCTCAAGCTGGTTCTTTATCCAAAGAAGTTGAGCATAAGAGCTTGTTGCAGACATATATTCAGCTTCAGCAGTGGACAATGTAGTTAAGACTTGCTTCTTGCATGTCCATGTAATGAAGTTACCACCAATAAAGTGATAGCTTCCACTTGTGCTATTCCTTTCAACTTTGTCATCAACATAGTCAACATCACAGAAACTTAGGAGTCTGAAATTTTCTCTTCTTTTGAATAGGAGACCAAGATTAGGGTTCCAATTAGATATCTAAAAATACATTTAACTATATTTAGGTGGACTTTCCTTGGTTTTTGTTGAAATCTCACACAGGAAAACATTGAACATGATATCAGGTTTGGACACTGTGAGATAAAGTAGTGACTCAATCATTGCTCTGTATTGGGTCCCATCCACCTTTGTTGATTCTTTGTCTAGTCCAAGGTATGTTGTAGGATGGATGGGTGTCTTCATTTCTTTTGCATTGTTCATGTTTAATTTCTCTAATAGTTCTTTCACATTCTTGGTTTGGTGGATGTAGATACCATTGGGTGTTTGCTTTATTTGTGGTCTGAGAAAGAATTTCAGCTCTCCCATCATGCTCATTTCAAATCATGTTTTCATTATCTTAGAAAAATCTTCATAGATAATTTCATTAGTAGCACCGAAAATAATGTCATCCACATATGCTTGTACTAATAAAATCCTAGAATCATAATTTTTGTGAAAGAGAATTGTGTCAACTTTTCCTTGCTCAAAGCCATTTTTCAAGAGAAACAAGTTTAGTTTGTCATACCAAGCTCTAGGATATTACTTAAGTCCATATATGGCTTTGTTGAGTTTAAAAACATAATAAGGAAGAGTTTCACTCTCAAATCTTGGAGGTTGTTCAACATAAACTTCCTCTTGGATTAAACTATCGAGAAATGCATTTTTTACATCCACTTGATTTAGCTTCATATTGCTATAAACTGCAAATGAAAGTAAAATGCATATTGCCTCTAGATGAGCTACTAGTGCATATGTTTCTTTGTTTTGAATATCCTTTAGTGACTAACCTTGCCTTATTTCTCATAAATTTACCATTTTAATCCATTTTGTTGTGGAAGACCCGTTTCGCTCCAACAACTTTTTTCCCTTTTGGTAGTTCTACTAACTTCTAAACATTATTCTTTTGAAACCGATCAAGTTCCTCTTGCACGAATTTGATCCAAATATCGTGTTGCATTGCATCATCAATATGTTTGGGTTCTACTTCAAAGATCAATGCAATATGCCCTTGTGATCTAAGTTACGATCTTGTCTGAACACTATTTGTCAAGTCTTCAATAATTTGACTTTTTGGATAATTTCTTCTCATGATGTGTCCAGTGGGCTCCTTTACCTCTTCATGGGATTCTTGTTGGGTGGATGCTTTTGTTTCTAGGTTTTGACTGGATGAACTTGTTTCTATTAAGCCATCATCTAGTTTGAGATCTGTAAAAGACTCATCCAACTCTGATAAATCTTTATCATGCTTATTTTTGTTAAACTTCACATGAATAGATTCTTCAATCGTTAAGGTTCTTGAGTTGTAAACTATGAATGCGTTAGATGTTTCAGAGTATCCAAGAAATCTTCCATTATCACTTCTCAAGTCAAACTTTCACAAGTTATCCTTTGTGATGAGAATGAAACATTTACATCCAAATGGATGGAAGTATGATATGTTGGGTTTTTTTCCCTTCCATAGTTCATAAGGAGTCTTTTTAAGAATAGATCTTACATAAATTTTGTTTTAAAAATAACATGCAGTATTCACTGCTTTAGCCTAGAAGGGCTTAGGGGTTGAATTATCATTGAGCATGGTCCTGGCCATCTCTTGTAGAGATATGTTCTTTCTTTCAACTACTCCATTTTTTGAGGTGTTCTAGGTGTTGAAAATTTCTGAAGAATACCATCTTTTTCATAGAATAGTTAAAACTTATCATTTTCAAATTTTCCCCCTTGCTCACTTCTGATTGAAATAATGCATACTCCTTTTTTGTTTTGAACATTTTTACATAATTTAAAGAAGATATCAAAAGACTCATCCTTGTGGTTTAGAAACATGACCCATGTCCATCTAGAGTAGTCGTCCATTATGACAAGTGCATACCTCTTTCCACTAGTGGATGCAGTTCTGGTTGGACAAGGTGTAATAACTACAAAGGTCTTGAGGTGGAAGCAATGTTTTTACTGGAAAAAGAGTTTTTAATTTGTTTCCCCTTTTGAAATTCCTCACAAAATAAATCATTTTGTATGACATACTTGGTAGATCTCTTACAAGGTTGTTTTTCAGCAGTTTAGAAATTAACCTCCAACTTGCATGACCAAGTTTTTTATGCCATAACCAATTATTTTCTTTAACAAATAGTAAGCACGATACCTTTTGATTTGAGTGTTCTTTTGGTTTGACCTTGTAAAGGTTTCCTTTTCTCTTGGCAGAGAATTGGGATGACCCATCTTTACATTTTATGACACACTCATCATTGTTTCTTCTTATCTTGAGCCTTCTCCAGTTATGGGCACTCAGATTTGAAGTGTCTAGGCTTCTTGCATTCATAGCATATTATATGTTAGACAAGTGGCCTCAGATATCTTAAGAAGGGGGGGTTGAATTAAGATATTACAAACTATTTCCCCAATTAAAATTCTACTTTGATTTTAATGCAAGTTCCAAGTTGCCTTAAAGATAGATTTCTAAAAGATGATTCAAAATAACAAATCTGAATGTAAATGTAAAGCAACAATAAATAAAAGAGTTTAAGGGAAGAGAAAGTGCAAACTCAGTTTTATACTGGTTCGGCCACACCCTTGTGCCTACGTCCAGTCCCCAAGCAACCTGCTTGAGAGTTCCACTATCTTGTAAAAACCCTTTACAAGTTTTGGACCACACAAGGATAACCCTTCCTTTGTGTTCAGATTGCTTTACAACAAGAGACCCTCGGTCTCTTAATCCCTTTTCAGAAGTAAGAAGAAGAGAAGAAGAAATCTCTCTTGAAAGAGATAGATTGAACAATGGAGCACTCAAATAATTCCTTATTGAATTGCAAGTGTTTTGGCCAAGGAATGTTTTAGAGGATAAGGCACTTTTGCTTTTGAGAGGATAAGACTTTTTGTTCAGAAAAAATCTAAGCAAATTCGTGTTCCAAGTCACATATAAATAAACCTTTGATGGCCATTCAAAAACCATTTGAACAGATGTGACTCTTGGAAATTATTTTCTGAAAATCTCCTCTGGTAATCGATTACAAGACTTGTGTAATTGATTACAGGCTTTAAAATTTGAATTAAAATGTTCAATAATTGTTGGTAATCGATTACCATCCATGTGTAATCGATTACACATTGTAAAATTTGAATTCAAATTTCTAATAGCTGTTATAAATAGTTTCAACTGCTGGTAATCGATTACAATACTTATGTAATCGATTACATGGTTTCAAAAGTATTCAAAATCATTTTAAAAACATTTCAGGAAGCATTTTGGCCATTGGTAATCGATTACATCCTCTGGTAATCGATTACCAGAGAATAAACCTCTTGTAAAAACATTTTAGCTTAAATTCATTGGCCAAACCTCTTGTTGTTTCAACTTGGAATTCCCTTCCTAAATCTCTAGAGATTATCTTGATCATATATCTTGAATTTCTTGGATTCTTGTCTTGAATTAAACTTGAGAAGCGCATGATCCTCTTGAATTAAACTTGAGAAGCACATGATCCTTTGGCATCATCAAAACATCAAAATGTCTTTGCTTCAACATTATAGAGCTTTTGTCTTTATCTTTCTTTTCCTTGAGCACCCTTTTTGAGGAACTCCATCTGGAGCCACCTTTGTTTTTCCACATCTTGTAGATCTTTCGTGAGATGAAATCGAGTTTATCTTCATCAAAGTCTTCCTCAGATTCTTCATTAGAGGAGTTATCAACTTTAAGAGCTTTGGACAAGCTTCTCAAGACTTGTTCTTTAGACAATGATGTCTTTATGTTCTTTTGACTGCTAAGAGCCAAAAACTTCTCTCCCTTGGATCCTTCGTCCTATTGAATTTCTTGTTCATGAACCTTAAGGATACTAACAAGTTCTTCAAGGGACATGGAATCAAGATTCTTTAAAGATCTTAGCGTCGTTACCTATGGTCTCCATTTTCTAGACAAACTTCTCAAAATTTTGTCAATATGATCATAGTTATCATAAGTTCTACCTATAAATCTTAATTAATTAAGAATTGTTTGAAAGCGTCTGAACATACTTTGTATGTCTTTGCCTTCTTCCATAGAGAAGATTTCATACTTATGAGTGAGGAGACTTAGTTTGTTCTTCTTTACCCGTTACGTTCCTTCATACGTTACAGCTAGAGTGTCCCACATTTGTTTGACACTTTTAAAGTTGTGTACCTTGGTGTACTCCTCTTCTGATAGAGCATATAGCATCACATTTCGAGTCTTCGAGTTGAGAAAATCTGATTGCTCCTTTGTCCATTGACTTTTAGGAATTTTGTTTAACTGATCGTTATATGGAATGTAATTTCCATTTTCCACCATGTCCCATAGGTCAACATAAATGGATTAAAAATAAGTTGTTATTCGTTCCTTCTATTTTACATCTTTGATTTTTTGGATCTTTTCCTTAGTATATTTAGATACTCAACCTGATGGAAGCTTGCTTGTGGCGTGTTTGAACCCGACAAGTGCATTGGATCACACAAGTAGTATAAAACGGTAAGAATCGAGTATCGAACTCTCGAGGAACTTGTGTTACTTGGTAAAGTTATATTCAGGGAATAAGTGTCTAGTATGAAAAGAGATGTGTGGACTATGAATTGGTATGTAAATTAACTATTAAGAGGAAAATCACAAGAGTAATGATGCGTAAAGACAAGTAGACAACATGTTGGTCTTCCTATTAGGTGCTTGATGTTAAATGAATATTCTCTACTTAACAATGCTCATATGTTCTATGGTGTCTCCTAAAATGCTAAACCCCGATTCCTCATGATACTCTAGCCTAATCCTGATCTAGCATCGTCCTCGGATTCCTCTTGTTGGACTAAACTCGACCAGAATCACATTAAGACAAACATACAAACAACTAGGTTACCGTACCCTGATCCTTCATGATAATACGATAAACTAGCCCGTCCTATTAAGTTCTAAGAATCAGACCAATTTCCATTATTGAATGATCCTAACAAAGCATGCATCTACATGATCAAGGAAAAAACACACTGAAATGATGTACCTATAGCACAAAGAACACATAAAATATCATTAAATAGATATACATGTATTTACATCAAGTACCTACAAGGAAGAACCAACAAAGGATTTAGCTCTCCATAACTGGGAAGCTTCCTTTACAGCAAAGAGATGAGAAAAATGAAGGATTGAAGAAATACAAGTGGTGAGGATGTCTCCTCCACCTCTAGAACCTCACAATCACTCACAAACTCATCTCAAGCTCTCAGGACGACTTCCTCTTCAAGCTCCATTCTCTGCAGGTCTTCGCACAACAAAATCTCTCAAAACTTTCTGGATTCAAACCCTTCTCTCTCTAGAATCTCTCACATGCAGAAGCTCTTCAAGAAAATGGCCAAAATCCTCTCCTATTTTTTATTTCAGGCTTAAATAGGTGGCTTTGTTTGTGCTAGCGCGACTATGGACCGCTCAACGCGTATTAGTGGATTTTGGCTTAGCGCGTGCGTTTCTTGCTCAGCGGATGGACTGAAGCGGCACACTTAGCGAGATGACCCTCCGCTCAGTGAACATGCACAACTCATCCTTTTTCCAGATTCTTCCTCGTGCTCAGCCAAGGGAATGGTGCGCTCAGCGGATGACTCGCTAATCCAGTAGATTGGCTTTGCGAGCAAATGAAAATCAGCACTTCACAAACTTGCCTAATTAACCTGAAATTGGGAGGAAATGATTATTAAATACACAAAATGGGAGTACTAAATATTTATTACCTATATTTAATCAAAAAGTAATTACAACACTACAAAATAACCATAAATTGGAGGAGTTTGATACACTTTACACAGGTTTTATACACAAAAGTTAGTCGTATTCATCGACTAACAACTCCCCCAAATTTATAATTTTGCTTGTCCTCAAGCAAATAAAGAACAAGTGACAATAACATGCAGTGACTATGTACAAAGGTGTATGCAACAAAATTTACTGATTGCATGATAAAAGAATGAAGCAAAATGCCCTCATCACTTGTCTTTCACAAAGCATACAGTTATTCAAAAAGAAGAATAAAATGTAACCTGTACAAGTAGATGAAGTTAGGCATAAGACAGATATCAAGGAAAGTAGCTTAAACCACAGTCTCACAGCTACTGTTTCACTCAAGCACAAGTGTTTAAGCTATTCATCAATAACAACTAGCAAGAGGTCCAATCTTTGAACTTCATCTCAAGCCATAAAGTGAGAAATCCATAAACAGAATCAGAAGGACTTTCACAGGCTTGTAGTGAGGCTTGGCTACAAAAAATCATTGGTTTTTCTAGAATTCAAAGGCTTAGATTGTAAGAGAGCACAAATCCTAGATTTATCCAAATTTTCTTTTCAATACAATTGGCTTACTCACTAGCCTTTCACTTTAATTTGCATTTGACCTTATTACATAGCACACATTTCCTTTGATTGCTGTCTTTTTTTATTAACACACAACTTATTTATTGTGTGTGCTGATGCTTTACCTTTTACTTTACATCCCAATCAACTCCCCCAAATTTTGGGGTAATTTGCCTTCAACTATCTGCTCTCCTAGAATCTAAACAAGGTATCTGGAGGTATTCATTCAAGTTCGGAGTTCAATTTTGAAAATGTAATTCAGGTCACAAAGGGTGAAAAGGATACAATTATAATTCAAGGTAAGCTTTTTGGTCAATTGGCTTGTATATACAATCATGGCCTTCATCATGTCCTCATTCATACATTTCATTCTAAATTTCAAAGATTGATGCAAAGACTATTACTCAAAGCTAGTCGTTCACTCATAGTTTAAGATCACACTCTCACTGGTTATGGTTCAAGCTTTTCTTTCTCAATCAACTTGTCTACTGACTACCAATTCTAATTGCAAGTTCACATTCTTGTTCTTTCTTTGTCTAACATACATATTTGCTCAAACTTATGAAAAGAAACATAAACTCCATCCCAATCATGCATTCAATCCAAAATCAAATCATAACACCAATTTTCACAAAAAGATAAAAATGTTTCACTGCAATATCATCAAAGTCAAGTCAAACTGTTCCATATGCTTCAAAACAAGCATACTAGCTAACCACAGAATGTATAAGTATATAATTATAAATGGAAACCAAAATTACTCAAAACAATGTACTCAAACTAATATAGTTATAATCAAAGATATCAACAGAGTCTGAGCATCCTCCTCATCTATTAGATGGAAAAACTGGGGAATCAAAGAGAGCAACAACTTCTCCAGATGAGGAATCAGAGAGGATAATCAAAGGTGGAGATGAGGGAACTACTTCAAGCTCAGTATCCCGCTGAAATTAATGATGGTCGCTTAGCGGGATACAGCTCGCTTAGGGCGCCCTCAAAAATATAACATATCGGCTTAGTTGGCGTTTGCCCGCTAAGCCTAATGATTGCCACAACAGATGTGCGCTAAGCTTAACAGGGTTGCGCTTAGCGGCACCATGAGATTCAGAAAATTCACTAAGTACGGGGGCTTAGCGAGCCAGGCTCGCTTAGCCCAATGGTTGCCGCAACGAAATGCACTTAGCTTAGGTAGGCTCAGCTTAGCGCGTGACTTTCAACAAAAAATTTGACTAAGTTACCTGGGCTTAGTGAATCAGCCTCACTTAGCCATAGGTATCTCAACAGGATGATGAGTGTTCATCCTCAAAAGATGAACTCGCTTAGCGTGGTAGGCACGCTTAGCGAGTTCGTCTGGAAACGCATATATTTAATGAATATTGATTAACTCGCTTAGCTCAGCATGCTCGCTTAGTGAATTCATTGCATTTTCCAGAAAAATGCAAAAAAAAACACAGTTCGTTTTCTTCCATTTTTCAAGCCTCTAAAAGGCAGATCAAACATGCAAACCAGTCAAAACTATCTACACAACATAATCATATATAAAAAGTTCTAATCTTTAGCTACTTCTAAAAACATTCAAACCCTAAGAATCAAAAGCTAAATCTAAGGTTTTCTAACCTAAGGTTCAATGGAATAGAAGAGAAAAAAGAAATAGGGAACTTACTTGGATCCTTGTTAGCTGGTGATGCGTGAAGATGTAGAAGAAAGTGAAAATGCAGGAAGATGAGTGCGAGAGAGAAGATGCAGGCAATTCTGAAAATTGTAGGCAAATGTGAGTGTAACTGATGTTACACTCACTTAAACAATTTTTGACCCTCTCGCTTAGCGAACCGCAGCGCTAAGCGAGCTAGAGAGACGTTTGGTTTCTCAAAGCGGGTCGCTTAGCGAAACTGCGCGCTTAGCCCACGTTTGAAATTCCAAAATATATTTTTTTTTAGCATAAAAAGGGCTTGGCTTAGCACGCAGATGGGCCACTTAGCGAGTTCTACATATCAAAATACCTGCAACTGTCGCTAAGCTTGGTTCTAGGCCGGCTTAGCTAAAATAATGCATCTTGATTATAGAGGGGTAGGCGCTTAGCAGTTGATGGATCGCTTAGCGATGACATTGCCGCAAGGATTTGGGCTTAGCTGGCATGAGTGGCGCTTAGCTCGATGAAACCCAGTTTAGGCCACAAAGAATTGAGCTTATCGGTGACATGTCACGTTTAGCCATTGAATACGATGCACTTAGTGATCAGGCCATCGCTTAGCCAAATTCAGGTCGAATTGAAATAGGCTTAACTCAGCCTTGACCAGCTTAGTGGACCAAATAAGCCTGAGATGCAAGGGTTGAGCGCTAAGCGCTAGAGACTCTTGGTTTAGCACATGACCAAAGATGCGCTTAGCGCGAGGCTTGCGCTTAGCGAAAGGACTGTTTTTCAGAAAAAAAATTGAGTTATATTTTAGTCCCTTCCTCATGAAATTGAAACCCTTATATCTATCACTTAAAAACAAGCTAATATATCCCAATGTAATGATTATGAAGCAAGTTCCACATGATACAATGCATAAAAGAAAGGGAAAGTAGAAATTAGAACTGGGTTGCCTCCCAGGAAGCGCTTATTTAACCTCATTAGCTTGACGCTTTTACCTCAATGGGTGATCAAATGTACTGTGTTGTGTGCCTGTGTAAATTCTTCACCATGGTACAGTTTCAACCTCTGGCCATTTACTACCCATGTTTTATCAGGATTCTGAGATTGTGGGTCTTATAGCTCTATTGCACCGTAAGATCAAAATTTCTTGATAACAAAGGGTCCAAACCATTTAGATTTTAGCTTACCAGGAAATAATTTCAATCTTGAATTAAAAAGCAGTACCTGTTGTCCCGGTTTGAAGTTTTTCTTCAATAGTTTTTTGTCATGATAGGTCTTGACTTTTTCTTTGTAAAGTCTTGAAGATTCATAAGCTGTTAATCGCATTTCTTCCAGCTCCAACAATTGGATCTTTTTGTGCTCCCTGGATGCTTTCTCATCAAAGTTCAGAAATTTTAGAGCCCAATATGCCTTGTGTACCATTTCAACTAGTAAATGACATGATTTTCCATGCACCAGTTGAAAAAGAGACAGACCAATTGGAGTTTTGTATGTAGTTCTGTACGCCCACAATGCATCTTCCAATTTGGATGACCAATCTTTTCTGGTTGACGCCATTATTTTCTCTAGTATTTTCTTTAATTCTCTATTGGATACTTCGACTTGCCTATTAGTTTGAGGGTGGTAGGGGGATGCCACTCTATGATTTACATGATATTGACTCAACACCTTTTGAAGTTGAGTATTACAAAAATGCGAACCACCATCACTGATTAAGATTCGAGGTATCCCAAATCGAGCAAAAATATTCTTCTCGATAAACTTCACCACAGTCTTAGCATCATTTTTTGAAGTGGCCATAGCTTCCACCCATTTAGACACGTAATCAGCAGCTACCAAAATGTATTCATTTCCTACTGATGAAGGAAATGGACCCATGAAATCAATGCCCCAACAATCAAAAACTTCAACTTCCATAATGTTTTGCAGAGGCATCTGATTCCTTCGGGAAATAACCCCCATTCTTTAACATTGGTCACACTTTAAAACATGGTGATGGGCATCTTTAAAGAGTGTTGGCCAGAAAAATCCTGACAGTAAAACCTTAGCTGCTGTTTTGTCTCCGCCATAATGCCCGCCACATGGTGAATTGTGACAATGCCACAATATGCCCTTGGCATCCTCACTTGTCACACATCTTCGAAGAAGATTATCTGCACCTACTTTGAACAAGTGTGGATCATCCCAAATATAATGTCGGGCATCATGAAAGAATTTCTTTCTCTACTGCCAATTGAGGTCTTTGGGAATGACACTTGCTGCCTTGAAATTAGCCATATCAGTAAACCAGGGTCTCCCTGCAATAAAAAACAAAGATTCATCAGGAAATTTATCTTTTATTTCAGCCTCCTTTAAAGTGACCTCTTCATTCACTAATCTGGATAGGTGGTCTACTACCACATTTTCAAAACCTTTCTTGTCCTTGATGACTAAATCAAATTATTGAAGCAATAGTATCCATCTGATCAATCGTGGCTTGGAGTCAGCTTTGCGCAACAAATATTTAATTGTTGCGTGATCAGTGTAAATCACTATCTTTGATTCCACCAGATAAGATCAAAATTTCTCAAGTGCATAAACTATTGCCAACAATTCTTTCTCAGTGGTGGCATAGTTAATTTGAGCATCATTCAAAACTTTGCTAGCATAATAGATAGTATGAAACATTCTACCCTTCCGCTACCCCAGCACAGCACCTACTGCATAATCACTTGCATCACACATCAATTCTAACTCTTGTCCCCAGTCTGGTGCTGTAATCACAGGAGCAGAGACCAACTTGGCTTTGAGAGTGTTAAAGGCTTCTAAATATTCTTCATTAAACACAAACACAACATCCTTGTTCAGTAGATTACTTAGGGGTTTAGCAATTTTGGAGAAGTCTTTAATGAATCGCCGATAAAATCCAGCATGACCTAAAAAACTTCGTATGCCTTTCACATTAACTGGAGGTGGAAGTTTATCAATAACATCTAGTTTTTCTTTATCCACCTCAATTCCTCTTTTAGAAATCTTGTGTCCGAGCACGATACCTTCTTGAACCATAAAGTGACATTTCTCCCAGTTGAGCACCAAATTAGATTCTTCACAGCGCTGTAACACTTTCTCTAAATTTGCTAGACAATTTCCTAAAGATGCACAAAGACTGAAAAATTGTCCATAAAGACTTCAATACATTTCTCTACCATGTCAGCAAAAATTGCCATCATACATCTCTGGAAAGTAGCTGGGGCATTACATAAACCGAACGACATGCGGCGATAAGTAAATACACCGAAGGGGCATGCGAAAGCTGTCTTTTCTTGGTCCT
Source organism: Glycine max (assembly GCF_000004515.6). Lineage (NCBI taxonomy): Eukaryota > Viridiplantae > Streptophyta > Magnoliopsida > Fabales > Fabaceae > Glycine > Glycine max. Next base: position 27,843,277 of record NC_038250.2, read on the forward strand.
GAGGATCTACTGCAATCTGATTGTAGCTCGAGTATCCGTCCAAGAAACAGTAGAAAGATTGCCCTGCAAGTATCTCAAGCATTTGGTCCATGAAGGGAAGCGGGTAATGGTCTTTCCTTGTGGCTTCATTGAGCTTCCTGTAATCAATACACATTCTCCATCTGGTGACTGTTCTTGTAGGAATCAGCTCATCTGTATCATTCTTGACCACTGTCATACCTCCTTTTTTCGGGACAACCTGAACAGGACTAACCCATGAACTATCCGAAATTGGATAGATGAACCCTGCCTCTAGCAACTTGAGAACTTCTTTTCTTACTTCTTCTTTCATTATAGGATTCAATCTTCTCTGAGGTTGTCTCACAGGCTTGTAATTAGCTTCCAAATTGATGTTGTGCATACAATATTCTGGAATAATGGAGACTTCATCCTTTTCATCTTTGGTGATCAATTGATGATGTATTGTGTTAACTTGAAGAATGATTTCTTGATGTGTTTCAATCTCTGCATACTCTTATTCTTTTCTAACCACAACTTTAATCATGTCGTCCACCAATTTACCAATCTAAGTCTCAGCTCTTTTAAATGCTTGTTGCATTAAATCTACTGTACCCTTGAATTGCATTAACAGGTCATCCAGATTAGACAACCCTTCTGCTTCATTGTGATAATAAGGTTGCCATTCTGAATCCCATTGATAATCTGCCAAAGAATAGTCCTTTTCAAACTGAGTTTCCTGCTGGTGCATTGAATAGCCATCACCTTTAGAGCTAGCTTGATATGTCATAAAGTCTGCCAATACACTTTCAAGATTAGGAGCTCTTCCTTTCTCATGATAATTGTACATGGTCAACTCTTGTCTCCAGTCGGATTTATTTATAGAATAGAAATAATAACTATCCTGGTAATGTCCTCCTTCAGTAAAATCACAATTTATTAGTGGAATAGAGATAACAATCTTCATGATACAGTGGTAAGAGATTGTATTTCTTCGAAATAACTAGGCTACCTATAGTAGATTCTATACATACAAAACACTAATAGAAATAGCGTTTATCTAGTTCAAGAGGAAAACAAATATGAATAGAAAGTAGATATTCACAGTTTATCAAAGAATAAAGAATAGACACCTAGGACTGAACTAACTTTCCAAATAGAAGAAGTTCCCTGACAACGGTGCCAAAAACTTGTTTGAACCCGGCAAGTGCACCAGATTGTGCAAGTAGTATAAAACGGTAAGAACTGAGTATTGGACTCTCCGGGAACTTGTGTTACTTGGTAAAACTATATTCAATGAATAGGTGTCTAGTATGAAAAAAGATGTGTGGACTATGAACCGGTATGTAAATTAACTACTAAGAGGAAAATCACGTGAGTAATGATGCGTAAAGACAAGTAGACAACATATTGGTCTTCCTATTAGGTGCCTAATGTTAAAGAATATTCTCTATGTAATAATGCTCATGTGTTCTATGGTGTCTCCTGAAATGCTAAACCCCGATTCCTCATGATAGTCTAGCCTAATCCCGATCTGGATCGTCCTCAGATTCCTCTTGTTGGACTAAACTCGACCAGAATTGCATTAAGACAAACATACAAACAACTAGGTTACCGTACCCCGATCCCTCGTGATAATATGATAAACTAGCCTTGTCCTATCAAGTTCTAAGAATCAGACTAGTTTCCACTGTTGAATGATCCTAACAAAGCATGCATCTACATGATCAAGGCAAAAACACACTAAAATGATGTACTAATAGCACAGAGAACACATAAAACATCATTAAATAGATATACAAGTATTTACATCAAGTACCTACAAGGAAGAACCAATAGAGGATTTAGCTCTCCATAACTACGAAGCTTCCTTAACAGCAAAGAGAAGAGAAAAATGAAGAATTGAAGAAATACAAGCGGTGAGGATGTCTCCTCCACCTCTAGAACCTCACAATCACTCACAATCTCATCTCACGCTCTCAGGACAACTTTCTCTTCAAGCTTCATTCTCTATAGGTCTTCGCATAACAAAATTTCTCAAAAATCTCTGGATTCAGACCCTTCTCTCTCTAGAATCTTTCACATGCAGAAGCTCTTCAAGAAAATGGCCAAAATCCTCTCCTATTTCTGATTTTAGGCTTAAATAAGTGGCTTTATTTGTGCTAGCGCGCTTAGCGCGACTATGGACCGCTCATCGCGTATTAGTGGATTTCTGCTTAATGTGTGCGTTTCTCGCTCAGCGGATAGATTGAAGTGGTGCACCTAGCGGGATGACCCTTTGCTCCATGAACATGCACAACTCATCCTTCTTCCGGATTATTCCTCGTGCTCTGCCAAGGGAATGGTGCGCTCAGCGGATGGCTCGCTAAGCCAGTAGATTGGCTTAGCGAACAGATGAAAATCAGCACTTCACAAACTTGCCTAATTAACCTGAAATTGAGAGGAAATGATTAATAAATACATAAAATGGGAGTACTAAATATTTATTACCTATCTTTAATCAAAAAGTAATTACAACACTACAAAATAACCATAAATTGGAGGAGTTTAATACTCTTTACACAAGTTTTATACATAAAAGTTAGTCGTATTCATCGACTAACAACTCCCCCAAAGTTAATCGTATTCACCACCAAGAATGTGCCATGGATAAGAAGCTTGAAGAGGATGCTTTAATGGAGGAAAAGAAAGAGACAAGGTGGGGAGCACGAAATTGAAGGAATAAAAGAGGGAGAGAAGTTGAACTTTGAAGTGTGTCTCATAAGACTTTCATTCATCAAAGTTACAACAAGTGTTACTCATGCTTCTATTTATTGATTAGGTAGCTTCCTTGAGAAGCTTTCTTGAGAAAACATCCTTGAGAAGCTTCTTTGAGAAGACTTCCTTGAGAAGCTAGAGCTTAGCTACACACACCCCTCTAATAACTAAGCACACCTCCTTGAGAAGATTCCTAAAGAAGCTAGAGCTTAGCTACACACACCTCTCTAATAGCTAAGCTCACCTCCTTGAGATGAGAATCTAGAGCTTAGCTACACCCCCCCTATAATAGCCAAGCTCACCCCCATTCCAAAAATACATGAAAATACAAAAAAAGTCCCTACTACAAAGACTACTCAAAATGCCCTGAAATACAAGGCTAAAACCCTATACTACTAGAATGGCCAAAATACAAGGCCCAAAAGAAGAAAAAAACTATTCTAATATTTAAAAAGAAGAGTGAATCCAACCTTGACCCTTGGGCTAAAAAATTTACCCTAAGGTTCATGAGAACCCTAGGGCCTTCTTTAGTAGCTCTAGCCCAATCCTCTTGGATTCTTCTATCCAATACCCTTGGGGGGTAGGATTGCATCATCCCCTCCACCTTGGAAAGGATTTGACCTCAAATCCCGAGGTTCTTCATACTCTAGGCTCCTTCCCTCGACACCTGTAAAAAGAATAAAAACATATATATTAGTGGTGTTGGGTATGTTAGAATAGGGTAAGGTCTGAAAACCTTTTTCATGGGCATCTTCCCATAAGGGAACATGGTTCCTCACCAACTCAATGAGTGGTGCTACAAGTATAGAAAAATATGGGATAAACCTTTTGTAAAAGTTTGTTAAGTCATGGCAACCCCAGATTTCCCTTATGCTTGGTGGAGTGGGCCAATCAGGAATGACCTTTATTCTCTTAGGGCCTGTGGGAACCCCTTGATCACTATTTAAAAAATTAAGGAAAGTAATGCAATAAAAAGTACATTTTTTTTGTATTTTCATGTTGATTATTCCTACAAAAAAGTACGACAAACCTAAGGTGTCGCATATGAGCACCTAGGTTTGTATTAAAACCAAAAATAAGAACAAACCTACCTAATGAGTCCCTATGTACATGAATCATGAAGATGTGGGGTGCATGACTGATTTTACAAAAGAGGGTTGCAACATTCAACACATTCATCATATCACTTATTTTAGGGATTTGGTGCCGAATAATATCTATTTTGGGCACCAACAAAACACAAGGATTTAAGCTCTTACGAACCAAACCCTCATCCAACAACTTCTTTACTTGAGGAATAACCTCAAGCCTAAGAGGTGTGGCAGTGCTAACAAGTGTCTTTTTACAAAGGAGAAGATGTGGAGGTTGTCTAAGAGGGGAAGTTTCTTTAATATTTGCGTTTATTTCAAAATGACTTTCCTTCTTAGCTAACCTCTTGGAGGAGACACTTACTTTCTTACATTCCTCCTTAACCATTAAAGGTTGTCCTTCTCCTTGGCTACTATAAATGTCTTGGCCCCTCATAATCATGGTTTTCTTGGTGGGGCATTGAGAAGTAATGTGTCCTCTTCCAAGATATTTAAAGCACTTTATGGAGCTAGTCTTCTCTTGCATACTAGCCTTAAAGGGGTTGCTTTTCTATTGTCTTTCCCTTATCATCTTTGGGCTTAGAAGGTGTCACCCCTAAGATGCCTTGTCCTTGGTCTTTCTTTGGATAAGAATGAAAGCCATAAGATTTTGAAGTAGACTTCCTTTTAAGTTGTTGCTCTACCTTTATTTCCCAATCTAGGTTACCCTCTACATTGTCCTTCCCATGGAAGTATGGGAGATTAATGTTAGCCTCTTGAGGATTTCTTTTCTTTTCTTTCCAATGGGAGTGAGGTCTAAGATGTGCCCTATGCCTTCCTTCATAATAGTCACGAAGTTCTTCACTTAGGCTCTTGCAAGAGTTATGACTACTACAGGAGGCATATTTTTCTTTTCTTAACGCTTTTAGTATTTTCCTTCTTTCTTCTTCCCTTATTTTCTCTTTTTCATCTTGACTTATTTCTTCCACTCTTTTTTTTTCTTTTTCTTTTCTCTCTTGTTTTTCTTTCCATAACATGAGGGAACTCAACTCATCTAAGGTTCTAGATAGAGGGTCGTTATGACTAGTACCCTCACCATTAACACTAATTGAATGATGACTCATGTTTGTTCCTAAGTTGTGGTTCTTTCTTGTTGGGGTTTTGAAAACAAAAGGTAAAAGAAACTATGGTTGAAACTAGCCAAAATAAACACTTAAAGAGGTGTGAAAGATAAGGTAAAAACTAATTGGTAAAATGCAAGCTATCTAGGCGGTTTGACAATGGAAGGTAAAGGAAATAAGCTATGAAAGTAAGCATGTTTGCCTAAAATTATTACACACAAATGGAAGTAGGGTGACCTATTGGAGGCTCCCAACTTACTTCCAATGAAATGCCTTTTTGTTACAAAATTTGAAAGCAATGAAAGTAAGTAAATTGTCAATTATAAAATTACAAAAGGTCCTCAAGTTTTGGTGGTTGTTCTCTCTTTGGTGATTCACTCAATTTGGAGTGCTTCTTAGTCCAATAGCTCTTAAGGTGGTTGGCCCCTTGCTTCTTGACTCAAATTCTTCAAGGAATGGCACCAATCCTCCTTTCCAATTCCCTATATGGCAACTCGCAAACAAAGAAACAAAGAGACAAGCAATAACCAAAGACAAAAAAAAATGAAATGAAAGCTAAACCAATGGAGTTTTAACAAGACAATTTTTCAAGGATTATTCAACAATTAAAGCAATGAAAAGGACATAGAAGCAAGCTAGGACTCAAAGAGAAACTTAGAATGGCTCTAGAGTAGAGTAAAAAAACTAAAAAAAGACTCAACAAACCTCTAGCTTTGGCACTTGTTTTCACACTAATTTTCAATTGAAATTTCGGAACTAAGATTGGTACAAAATAGGCACCAATTATAGAATAAATTTTGAGCCAAAACAACAAGTACACTTCCCTTTCATCTTTTTTTTTCTGGATACTGATTTTTCTGCCAACTTATGTGATATTTATTATTTTTTCCTTTTATCCAAATCACTTGGTTCTTTTTTTATAACTTTTTTACAGATGTCTAGAAAATTAAGTGAAAATTTCAGCTCAAAATTTGCAATGACCAAATTCTTAGTAAGTTTTACAAGTTCGTATGTCCAAGCTGCCAGCACCAGTGATTTTAGACTTCAAATTTTTTTTAGCATGGATTATTGATTGCTTTGAGCTTACTTTCAACCTTCCTATGTATGTTGAACTCACTAGGCTTGTTTACCACAGTTTTAGGAGTTGAATATTCACTTAGGATCAAAATTTAAGCCAGCAATTCATTCACCAAAACTCAAATTCACAATAGACACAATCATAAGGAAACCTAAAAGTTCAAGAAAAGGTTCACAATCAAAGACTCTCTAAGAATTTTGCATGAACATGTTAAGGACTAATTAACATGCAAGATTTGACTCAAATCAAATAATAGGCTAAAATAATTTCATACAATCATGAAAAAATGACTTAGACAAAGAAACAAGAAAAATAAAATTAAGCACAACATAAGAAATCTTATGTGACAAGTTTCATGACTAAACATGACTTCTATGACAAAACTACAATAGGTGAACAAGTCACTCTAGATTTTTGAGGTTTTCTTCTACTTTAATGTTTTTGTAAGAATTTTATGGTTTAGGTTTCAGCCACAAAAAATAACAAGACAAAACTCAAAGGAACCTAAACTCAACACAATTCATGGTTCAAGAGCAAGAACAAGAAATTTGAACCATAGAAAATCAAATCTAGCTTCTATAGCAAGTTTAATTGGTGGAAACTCTAAAGAATCATGTTAAAAACATTTAGCACAATACATGGAGAAAAATGAAGAAACAACAATGGAAGAGAAGGTAAAGCAAAAAATTAATGGAGGTTTAAGGAGCACTTACTTGAAGCTCTTGTGCTCTGATTACCACTTGATGGAAGCTTGCTTGTGGAGCTTCTATGGAGGATGGATCTTTGAGCTTCAATGATGTCCTTCAATGGTGATTTTCCACCATGGAGATGCAGCAGAAGGCAAAGGATAAGTGGAGAGGGGAGGCACCATCCACTAGGGAATAAGCCATGGAAGAAGGAGCTTCACCACAAAGAATGTGCCTTGGATAAAAAGCTTGAAGAGGATGCTTTAATGGAGGAAAAGAACGAGAGAAGGGGGGAGCACGAAATTGAAGGAATAAAAGAGGGAGAGAAGTGGAACTTTGAGCTTAGCTAAAGAAGCTAGAGCTTAGCTACACACACCTCTCTAATAGCTAAGTTCACCTCCTTGAGATGAGAAGCTAGAGTTTAGCTACACCCCCCCTATAATAGCTAAGCTCACCCCCATTCCAAAAATACATGAAAATACAAAAAAAAAGTCCCTACTACAAAGACTACTCAAAATGCCCTGAAATACAAGGCTAAAACCCTATACTACTAGAATGGCCAAAATACAAGGCCCAAAAGAAGGAAAAACCTATTCTAATATTTACAAAGAAGAGTGGATCCAACCTTGACCCTTGGGCTCAAAAATCTACCCTAAGGTTCATGAGAATCCTAGGGTCTTCTTTAGTAGCACTAGCCCAATCCTCTTGGATTCTTCTATCCAATACCCTTGGGGGGTAGGATTGCATCACAACCCTTAAGGCCAAGCTCTAACACTAATCACACTAGAAGGGGGGTTGAATAGTGTGTTAATCGATTATGATGATTGTTTAAAATGTTTATTAGAGGTTTAAAAAGATATGTGTGTGTGTGTGTGAGTTGAGTCATCCACTGAAAATGATCAAGTTTTGATAAAGCTGAGTTTGATTGTCCAGTAAATATGTAAAATAGAGTTGTAAAAAAGTTTTTAGAAAAACACTTGTTATGAAAAGAATGACAAAAAATGCTAAGAGAATGCTTAATAAAACCGTTAAGGAGAGACATAGGAACACTTGGTTTATATTGGTTTACTCAAATAGAGCTACGCCCAGTTCTCCTTTACTCAACAGTAAAAGGTTCCACTAATAAAAAACTTGATTGCAAAACAAGTATTTTGTCCTACCACTCCTGGCTATCCAAGTATTCTTCTAGCCACTTCTGGCATTATCTTGGACTCCCCCTAAATCTAAGAAAACCCAAGTATTATTTAACACTAAGCTACTCCTGACTATCACAAATAGTAGTTTGAATGAATACAAGTATTAAATGACACTTAATGAGTGGATAAATGATAAAGCTCAATTACAAGGTAACTTTGCTTGGCAAAGGATAAACAGTGAAAGTTTAAATAAATCGTCCAATGATTTCTGCAAAGTTTTGCTTCAGAGATATTCTCATTTTCTCTTAATACTTTTGTTGTCTTGCTTTTTGGTAGAGTATGACTTTTATAGACTTTAGTGAAGGATATGTTACGGGATTAGTGCTTAGTCCTTGAAATGACCATTGTCTCATACTAGGAGATGAGTCTACGTGACATACTCTGATTCGAGAGTAAAATCACAAAGGTACAAATAGCTACATATGCTCCTTGTCCTCGACAAAAGCGACCCTTGAGGAATATTCTGTGTAGACCTTCTATTCTACTCTATTATGTCATTTCTTTAAATTCAAATGTTAAAAATTCAAATAAAGGGAGGCAAAATGAATTTTTTTGAGAAAGAATATGTGTACTTCCCTTTTCAGTTAGCATAACCTTTTTGAGCTACATTGGACATAATACAAAATATGTACGAGACTTATACCAATTGGAGGCGAGTGTTGATCAACTCAGTGTATAATGCTGATTAATATAAGGAGTGGACACTCTTGGTTTTATAATGCATTGGACACTGATTAATAATTAAGAAAACACTTTCCTCTTTGAGTATGGATGAGATTTGTAGATATTGTTTAAGTCCCTTGGTATAGTTGGTCTAGTCCACTTGTCATAAACTCATTATTATATCAACAATTTATACTCTTTGTTAATCATCAAAATCTAAGGTAGCTGTGAATGGTCGTCCAGACCTAACAACAATATTATATTCTACAAAAGAGTACAAAAAAAACAAATTATGAATATACATATTTTCCCCCAAAAGCAAATCAAAATTTCTATTTTCTAACCACTATTATTACCAAGTCCATTAAAAAAAGACCCCCAAAATACATAAAATGTCAAATACATATTTTGCTCACTTTACCCCCAACTTGTGCGATATTTCAAAATTATAAATTCATTGCGTCCAAAGCTCTCCAATACATAATGTAACTCATTTTTGTGAACTACATTTGTTGTATGTTACTAAAACTGGCTCATGACAACTGCATTGCTACTCATTGCATCCTGTAAAACTTAGTAATATAAAGAAAAATAAAAAATTAGCTTTGAACTTAATTAAAGGGAACATCAGGAAAAAGCATAATCAAGAATTCTAATGTTGGAATCAAAGGGAACATCAGAACGAAATGCAAGTGACTTGAATTTGCGAATCCATTTCAAATACAAAATTGTCACCAAAACAATGACTTAAAGAAATATAGAACATTTAACTGATAAAAATAACTTTAGAAAAGAATTGAAAAATATAGAAGTGTCTTTTGTTTCTCATATTCAAACATGCTCCTTCTTATTGGCAATGGTTTCTACTTCCTCTTATTGACCCTAATGTCGAAGCATGCCATACAAGGTTGGATTGAGATGCATTTGGTGATGTGACAATCTTGTGGAAGTAAGTGTGACTAGTTTATTTGAAATAGAAAAAAAATCCTACAGAGAATTTAATTGAAGAGAGGCGGGGAATGAAGAAAAAATGGCTACTACTTCTATGGGGTGTGGGTGGAGAAAACTTACCGGAGTATAACACAAAGATAGGAAGAAATGAACTGAGTTGATAATTAAGAGTGTTGGGGAGAAAATGAAGCATCAAATGGAAAAAGGAAGGGATAAGGTGGAAGTCATTGAATACAGAGTGAAAATTGAATGGATGAAATAAGGTGAGACGGGGAAAAGACAATAACATTAAAGAAGTTGAATAGATGTGAGTATTCATTTAGATAAATGTGTTGGCATTAATGAGCATGAATAACAGAGACTTTTTTGTAGGCTAGAAAAAGAAGTTAAAGAGTCCAAAACAATTTTTCAAAAATAGTTGAATAAGAATAGAAAATTATGATGAAAATAAGGAGCCATAAATAATTAAATGTTGGTAAAAGAATACGAAAAGGCAAAAAAGTATAGGAGAAGGAGGTGAAGGTTTTGGAGGAAAATTTTTGTTGGAGAAGTAATAACTTTTATATATATATATAATAATAGATTATAGATATAGATCGTGTAAGAGAGAGAGATTTGCTAACACCTATTTTTTTCATTAGAATATGTTAACATCCTACACCAACATTTTTGGACAAAAAAACCACCTTCCCTTTTAATTTAGTTTATTTACTTTAAGGGAATTACAATAATTTTAAACTTTTTAATTATTTCTCTCAGCTTTCTCATCTTTCTCATGTAGTAACTCATGTCTCACCATTTCTGTTTTTCTCACTCTCATCTCTCTTGTTTCTAACCAAAATATTCAAGTTATGTTGAATTAATCTACACCAAAAATTATATTACCTCAACAATTCACCACAACCATAGACGAAATAAACAAAAGCTATTGAAATTGATTAAGTTGGGATGAACAACTAAGCACAATAAAGCATCACTAGTTTGATGTACTTTCAACAATGAATTCAATAGAACCACACAACTCCTAAGTTTTAGAGGGTTTATGGGTTTTTATAACAAGACAAAGCATAAGTTAACGATAATTAAAACAAGTTGGAGTGTTGTTGTGATGGTAAAACTTTTAATTATAGCATTTCTATAATTTCATTTATTTAAATTTAAAACAAGGTAACTGTTATGGGATTAAGTAGGGTGATGGGTGCTTGGCTTTGCTCAAGCTTTTGGTCTTAGCGATTCACTTTGAAATGATCATGGCCATTAAAAGTGTGCTTGAGCAGAAATTTTGGTTTAGGATGTTAGGTCTGGATGACCACTCGTCTCATCCACCTTGGACTTTGATGTATAATAATAAGTATAAATTATTGATGTTCTAATGAATTCTTGACAAGTGGATAGGATAAATATGTCAAAGGGATTTACTATTTCAAGTATTGTTCATAATCAAAGAGAGTACGCTCCATTTTATCTAGCATCCAACATGATAAATCCAAAGAGCGTCCACCCTTGTGAAAATATATATGACACTTCTTTTAGTAAATGTGTTATGTTTTATGAATGACAAAAAAGGGAAGTTCTCGTGTTGTTTTATACAAATTATATTTGCCTCTCTTTATTTTGAATTGCTAACATTTGAATTTAAGAAAAGGATGGTATAGAAAAGTATATAAGCTTTTCATGGAATATTCTCTTAAAGGTTGCTTTCGCTACGGGCAAAAAGCACATGGCGTTGTCTACACTATGGATCATTCCTCTCCAATCAGAGCATGACACTCAGCCTTATCCTTCAGTGTGAGATGATTGAGCATTTGTAGTTTAATATTTTTCTATTCTTCTTAGCTCAATTGACATCTTTTTAACCCTTATTTTCTTACCTTAACTCAGTTTTGGTCTTGGGCAAATGATTGAGCTTAATTGAGAATTGTAGCTAATTTTTGGATTTTGTGCTTACTTGACCTATTTGTCTTGCGCAGGGCCGAGAGGAAACTACAGAAATAAAAGTGAAGCATGTGAGTAGTCCCTGGAAAGCTAAGAAAAATATATTCAATTTTGTCACAAATAAGCTTTGGCCATTTTTGCCATTTCGAGGGTCAAATTAAGTTTGGGCTTTGCTTGTGTAATTAGTTCAATTAGGTGGATTAGATGGGTCTAATCAAGGCCCATCCCTTACTTCTGAGAGTCACTCTATATATTAGTGGAAGTTAGTTAGTTACTTTATTTTGCAAAAAATGGATTTAGTTACTTGTTGTTGAAACTTTAGGACCAAACTCGTTTCTCTTTTTCTCTCTATTGTTCTTCATTCTTTTTCCTCTTTTCACTTTTGTTCTTCCTTTCTCTTGCACAAATTTCATGGCTTTTCCATTGGTGATGATCATGGAAGGCTAAAAACTTAATCAATCCAAGGATCCACTCCAAGTAAACTAAATTTGAGTTCTGGTTTAGTATTTATAATCTTTGTGAATGTTCATCTTTTTCTTCAATCCTATTTTCAATTTTCATGATTATGATTATGCTTGGGATTGAAAATGGATTAGGTTATGGATTCATTTCCTAATTTTGAAATTTAATCACAGATTGTTTGCATGATTTTCCAACCTAATTTGCGATCCCAAAAAATTTAAGAATTGATTCGATTGAACTATCTCTAATGCATTTGACTGAACTTTCACACTCTGAACATCATTCGTAATAACTATGATAATGCGATTTGCATTGGTTTGGTGAATTGGATTGATGTTATTAAGGGGTTGCTTTTCTATTGTCTTTCCCTTATCATCTTTGGGCTTAGAAGGTGTCACCCCTAAGATGCCTTGACCTTGGTCTTTCTTTGGATAAGAGTGAGAGCCATAAGATTTTGAAGTAGACTTCCTTTTAAGTTGTTGCTCTACCCTTATTTCCCAATCTAAGTTAGCCTCTACATTGTCATTCCCATGGAAGTATTGGAGGTTAATGTTAGCCTCTTGAGGCTTTCTTTCCTTTTCTCTCCAATGGGAGTGAGGTCTAAGATGTGCCCTATGCCTTCCTTCATAATAGTCACGAAGTTCTTCACTTAGGCTCTTGCAAGAGTTACGACTACTATAGGAGGCATGTTTTTATTTTCTTAACTCTTTTAGTATTTTCCTTCTTTCTTCTTCCCTTATTTTCTATTTTTCATCTCGACTTATTTCTTCCACTCTTTTTTTTTTCCTTTTTTTTTTCTTTTCCACAACTTAATGGATCTTAACTCATTAATATCTTATACAAGGGGTCCTTAGGAGTAGAACCCTTACCAGTAACACTAGATGAAGAATAAAGACTCATGTTGGTTTCTAAGTTATGGTTCTTTTTAGTTGGGGGTTTGGAAACAAAAGGTAAAAGAAACTAGCCAAAATAAACACTAAAAGAGGTGTGAAAGATAAGGTAAAAACTAATAGGTAAAAGGCAAGCTATCTAGGCGGTTTGACAATGGAAGGTAAAGGAAATAAGTTATGAAAGTAAGCAAGAAATATAAACTAGGCGAATCCTAAGAGTGTTTGGATGACCACATTTAAGGTTCCTAACAAAACACTCACAATCCTAAGGGAAAATTGCCTAAAATTATTACACACAAATGGAAGTAGGGTGACCTATTGGAGGCTCCCAACTTACTTCCAATGAAATGCCTTTTTGTTACAAAATTTGAAAGCAATGAAAGTAAGTAAATTGTCAATTATAAAATTACAAAAAGGTCCTCAAGTTTTGGTGGTTGTTCTCTCTTTGGTAATTCACTCAATTTGGAGTGCTTCTTAGTCCAATAGCTCTTAAGGTGGTTTGCCCCTTGCTTCTTGACTCAAATTCTTCAAGGGATGGCACCAATCCTCCTTTCCAATTCCCTATATGGCAACTCAGAAACAAGGAAACAAAGAGTCAAGCAATAACCAAAGAAAAAAACAATGAAATGAAAGCAAAACCAATGAAGTTTTAAGAAGACAATTTTTCAAGGATTATTCAACAATTAAAGCAATGAAAAGGACATAGAAGCAAGCTAGGACTCAAAGAGAAACTTAGAATGGCTCTAGAGTAGAGTAAAAAAACTAAAAAAAGACTCAACAAACCTCTAGCTTTGGAACTTGTTTTCACACTAATTTTCAATTGAAATTTCGAAAGTAAGATTGGTATAAAATAGGCACCAATTATAAAATAAATTTTGAGCCAAAACAACATGCACACTTCCCTTTCACCTTTTTTTTTTCTGGATACTGACTTTTCAGCCAACTTGTGTGATTTTTCTTATTTTTTCCTTTTATCCAAATCACTTGGTTCTTTTTTATAATTTGGGCCCAGATGTCTAGAAAATTCAGTAAAAATTTCATCTCAAAACACGTAGTGAGCAATTCCCAGTAATTTATACAAGTTCGTATGTTCAAGCTGTCAGCACCAGCGATTTCAACCTAGAAATCAAGAGTAGTTTTTATGTTGCTTAAGGCTTGGATAGTTACAATTTGTGTTTGCTTATTGTCATACCCTAATTTCATCCGGGGACCATCTATTTGTTGGGATGCGACCCTCGCTTGACTACTTCAAGGTACTTGACACTCATCGTTAAGCAATCCGTGAAGTTCCGCGACATGTCGGGAGTTGAAAGGAAGTGTTAATGCGCAATCCGTAAAGTTCTGTAACATTCCGGAAGCCAAAGAGGGGATGATTGCGTAATCCGTAAGGTTTCGTGACATTACGGAAAGCAAACAAGTATCGTTACGTAATTCGTAAAGTTCCGTAACGTTACGGAAAAAGAATCAGCAAAAAAAGGCAGAGGGGGTGTATTTAGTAAACAGGGGTGTTCAAATAGCAATTAGGCCCACTTGGGCCTTCCAGGATGTTCCAATAGAAGGCAGTGCCTTCTGGTGGAAGCAACCAGCTCGCTTGGGCGAGCTGGGCGGCAGCCACCTCCCTCTTTTCCCCTATAAACAGGGGAAGGAGGGTAGAACAAATTCGTGCAACCCTCCTGGTATATGAGAATCACTTAAAATTAGTGAGAAAAATTGTTTTCGTGAAGAAAATCCAAGCCAAGGCGCTTCCGTAACGCTTCCGAGACGTTTCCGTGGGCGATTTCGCGAAGGTTTTCCACTTTTCTTCATCGTTCTTCGTTCGTTCTTCGTCGTTCTTCGGTCTTCAACCGGTAAGTTCCCGAAATCGAACCTTTCAATTCATTCTATGCGCCCTTAGTGGTCCCCACTTGTTTCGTATGCTTTTATTTTTATTTCATTTACTTTTCGTACCCCCTTTTGATATGCTTTAGTAATTTATTTAAGTCATTTTCTCGCCTAATCAAAAATAAAATAAATTTCCACCGATCATTTGAGTTGTAACATCTTTTAATTTCTATTAGAATAAAATCCGACCGATCTTTCATGCCGTAACCATGTTTAAAACCAAAAAGAGGCAAAATAATAATACAATAATAAAAAATATCTTTTAATAAAATAATAAAAAAAATCAATCGGACATTTTTCTTTGGGATTTTCTTTCTTAATCGAATTGACTAATAACCAAAGTGAAACTAAGGCTAAAATCAATTCATAAATCAAGCTTTTGTCATCACCTAAAAAACCATTTTTAAGGTCTAGACACCTTGAAATGGTCTTTTTCGCTTTTATTGGTTAGACGTGGATTTTTAAAAGCCTAAAATCAACTCATAGCTTTGTCACCTTTTTCCCAAAACCAAGAGATCATTAATGGTCCAATGCCTTAATGTTTTCTCTCCTTTCAAAAGAATCGAAAGATCGTTGAATGGTCCAATGCCTTAAATGACCTTTCATTCAATCAAAATACATCTTGCAAAAAAAGGATAAAAATAATTTAACCAACGTTTAGTTCTCAAAGAACTACGTAGGTCTGATTTCCTTATCACAATTGAGGAATATGTAGGAGCAAGGGAAACACCCTTGTCGACCACAAAAAGATTAAAGATATAAAAGGCATAAAAAGACATAAAAAGCGTAAAAAAGGGGAAGATAAAACAAATTGAAGTCATATTTGCACACTTGATTAAAGGTTGCCGTCCCTTGTGACGAACGCGTGGGGTGCTAATATCTTCCCCTTGCATAAATACAACTCTCGAACCTTTCACACTTAAAGTTTGTAGACCACGCCTTTTCCGGTTTTTTCGACGTTTTCCTCGAATAAACGTTGGTGGCGACTCCGTGCATTTTCCTTTCTTGGAAGATGCACCCGTGAGTCTTGTGTCGCCCTCCCGCTGAAAGGTAGGTTGCAACAGTTGGCGACTCCACTGGGGACTATTGTTAGAGAGTTAGGCCAATCAATCAGTGTGCTTTCCTTACTATGACTTCCCTTTTGTTCTTTTTCTTTGTCTTTTTTCTCTTCTTATGTTCTTGTGTATATAAACTCTTTTGATGCTTTTAGTGTGTTTTAAAAGGTATGCATGAGGTAAATATTTATTCATTTGATGCACACAAACACCAACACTATTTGCACACACGGTGAGTTGAAAAAGGGCCCTATACCCGGGTTTGTGGGAACATAAGGAGTGGAGGTGAATCTGTGGTCATGCTAGGTCTCTGACTTGCTTGATTATAGAGAACCCTCATCTAGAGTTTTTCTCTTTGATAACATATTGTTGCTAGTAGTCCCTACTGCCGAAATATGTTCTTCGAAGGGGATGATACCTCTAGAGACCATCAAGAGAGATATGACCACCTTGGGAATTATCACTAAAAGCCCTTTTAGCTCCCTCCCATGTAGGTCACTAAAATAGGGGCACGGAGCAAACACGCTGCGTGCCACTTTTTACACTGCCATGCATGTAGTCCTAAGTGTCATGTACCCTTTTGCTTATATTTGTTTGTGGATATTGCCATACTATGTACATCCCCGTGTTGTGCCTTTTGCATATGCATCATGCACGGGTTTTCGTTTTGATCCCCTCACTTTGGCAAACCAATGGAGGGTCCGTGTCACCTTCTTAAATACATACGTCGGGCGCCATGCTGCCCCAAACGTTGTATCTAAGAAGGGGACAATTTCCCAGGCTCCTGTATTCATAAATTGCATCTGTGTCATATGCATTTCTTCATGCATTCATCCATTCCACCCATGATAGATGTCGGATTTTTGATTTGCACTGGGTTTTGTTTCACTTTAGTAAAACATGGGAACAAATCAAACCGGAAAAAGATTCTATCAAGTCAAGATTAAGGCCCTAGATGTCACCAGCCTTAAGGAGTTGGGGCGGTTGATGGGACCTCTCCAAATGCAAGCCTTCCACAAGGTGTACGGAAAGATTTTAGATTTAACCATAGCGGAGATATTCACGGAAGCCGTTGTATCCCTCACCCAATACTATGACCAACCTTTGAGATGCTTCACGTTTGGAGACTTCCAATTAGTACCGACTATTGAAGAATTTGAGGAGATTCTAGGATGCCCTCTTGGGGGAAGAAAACCGTATTTTTTCTCCGGGTTTCTTCCCTCCTTGAGCAAGATTGCAGTTGTGGTTAGGGATTTGGCAAGAGAGTTGGATCATGTAAAGTAAACTCGAAACAGCGTAGTGGGCCTACCATGAAAGTACTTGGAAAGCAAGGCAAGGGATATGGCGAATCAAGAGGAGTGGGTCCCGTTTGTTGACATATTAACATTGCTAATCTTTGGGGTTGTCCTCTTTCCAAACGTGGACGGTTTGGTGGACCTAGCCGCAATTGATGCTTTCCTTGCATATCACCATAGCAAAGAGAACCTGGTGGTAGCTATCTTGGCGAACTTATTTGATACATTTGACCGAAGGTGCGAGAAGAGTAGCGCACGGATCATCTGCTGCTTACCCGCTCTATGTGTATGGTTGGTTTCGCACCTATTCCAACAAGACATAAGAAACCCATGTCCGCTCCGAAGCCATCGCTTGTGTGTCGAAAAGAGAAGAGTAGATTGGGACCAACACTTGGCTAGGATAGGAGGCAGAACAATCAACTGGTTTCCCCGATGGAAGGAAGGAAAGGAGGGAGTTCTCTTCTCATGTGGGGACTACCCAAACATCCCATTGATAGGGACGAGGGGTTGTATTAACTACAATCCCGCACTTGCTATAAGACAGTTAGGGAACCCCATGAGGGGAGCACCGGCGGAAGAGAGCCTCTCTCCTTTCCTTATGAGAGATTTCGGCGTACAAAGTTTCAAGATTATACAAAAGGCCCAGAAGGTGTGGGAAAGCCCGTTAAGGAAAGATAAAGAACTTAGGGGCATCCGTAATGGCATCATCGGTGGTTATCATGAATGGCTGAAGGTTCGTACACGAGGATTAGATTGGCTCTCCAACTTGAAAATTATCAACGAGGAGAACTTCGAAGCTCCGGAAGAGGATGAAGAAGTCCGAGCTCTAAAAACAGATCTAGGAAAAGCAAGACTTGCCAAAGAAAAATTCAAGTTAGTCGTTACAGATGTCCGAAAAGAGTGTGCCGAGTTACGAGAAGAAAATGCGGCTACCACAAGAGCCCTTGAACAAGAAACAAAGAGGGCTCGCAAGGAAGAGCATGGCTGAGACAAATTCTGTGGAGCTTTGTGGGGCAGCAACAGTGAGCTCAAGCTTCGAAGGGAAGAGAGAGACCAATCACGAGAACATAGCATGGTCTTGAAAGAGGAGTTAGCTGCTTGCTCAAGGTCCAAAAGAAACTTCTCTCAGTGTTTATGCGAGACAGAGACCAACATGTTAGCCATCATCAGCAAGTACCAAGAAGAATTAAATCTAGCCACGACCCACGAGCACAAAGTGGCGGACGAGTATGCCCGAGTGTACGCGGAAAAGGAGGCTAGAGAAAGGGTGATCGACTTGTTACATCAAGAGGCAAAAATGTGGATGGACCGGTTTGCCCTTACTTTGAATGGGAGTCAAGAACTTCCCCGATTGCTAGCCAAGGCCAAAGCAATGGTGGATACCTACTCCGCCCCCGAGGAGATCCACGGACTTCTCAACTATTATCAGCATATGATAGATTTAATGGCCCATATAATTAGAGACCGCTAAGAAGTTTGTATTGTCACTTAGGTCTTGACTAGTTATAACTTTCTGAATAAAATGAGTTTATCCCATTTTTACTCCAAAGATCAGTGTGAATCAAATCACTCCCGCATTTTATCTCTAGCATGCATTCATTTTTCTTTACCTACTCCTCACGTTTGGTTTTTTAGGAAAAACGCCATAACTAAATGCGCCCCCAAGGCATCCCTATCGCACCAGATCAAAATCTAGGACGATGGGTGACCAAGAGGAGATACAGGAACAGATGAAAGCTGACATGTCGGCTTTGAAAGAGCAAATGGCTTCCATGATGGATGCCATGTTAGGAATGAGACAACTCATGGAGAATAACGTGGTCACTGCTGCTGCTATTAGTTCGGCTGCCGAAGCAGACCCAACTCTCCCAACTACCGTGCACCATCCTCTCCCAAACGTGGTAGGACGAGAAAAAAGCACACTGGGGCACATCAGCAACCCCCATTTGGGATACAATCGGGTGGCTTACCCTTATGGATTACCACCTAATTACACGCCACCAGTCATGCATGATGACGCGGGTCATGTCCCCTCCCCCATCCTTAAAGGGGAGCCTCCTCGACAGTCGGACGAGGTTCAAGAGGATCGTAGAGAGTATGCCCAAGGAGACATCGATTTCTACCCCCTGGTCACTGTCGAGGGGTCGACACCTAACATACTGCCTCAGCCCAACCTCCCAGCACAACCAATATTCTTGTCCATAGAAGGACCACCCTCGGCAGCAAAAGAAAGAAGGAAACTCGATCTCATCGAAGAGAGATTGAGAGTTGTTGAAGGCTTTGGCGACTATCTGTTCGCGGACATGGCAAATCTTTGCTTGGTACCAGACGTCGTCATCCCCCCAAAATTCAAGGTACCTGATTTCGACAAGTACAAATGGACGACTTGCCCTAAGAACCATCTCAAGATGTATTGTCGCAAGATGGGGGTGCATTCTAGGGATGAAAAGTTGTTAATGCACTTTTTCCAAGATAGCTTGGTTGGAGCCGCGGTCATTCGGTACACTAATCTGGAAGCTTCCCGCATCCGAACTTGGAAGGATCTGATTACTGCCTTCCTTAGGCAATATCAGTACAATTCCGATATGGCTCCCGATCGGACTCAGCTGCAGAACATGGTTAAAAAGGAAAGTGAGACCTTTAAAGAGTACGCTCAGCGGTGAAGGGACCTGGCAGTGCAAGTGGCCCCTCCCATGGTCGAAAGGGAAATGATTACCATGATGGTAGACACCTTGCCGATGTTTTACTATGAGAAGTTAGTGGGCTACATGCCCTCCAGCTTCGCGGACTTGGTATTCGCCGGGGAAAGAATTGAAGTAGGTTTGAAGAGAGGGAAGTTCGATTACGTCTCCTCCACAAGTACCAACGCTAGGAGGATCGGAGAAACTAGGGCAAAAAGGAAGGAAGGAGATACCCATGTTGTCACTTCAGTGCCCGCATGGATCAAGCCACCGCAGACCTCTAACAGAACCCATCAGTACGCGCAACATCACCCGAGCTTCTCAACTCGCACCGGGGACTTTTCCAATTCAGCACCCGTACAACCTAGAGCGCCCGCGCCCATCTAGAGGGAGGCCCCCCAAGCTCCGACTCCAACCCCGAATCGACCGGCCAGCGACGCCCACTTTGGCGTCGGTTCCAACGCGATAAGGAACTTTCCCCCGTGGCCAACTCTTGAATTCACCCCGATCCCAATGACGTACGAAGACCTCTTGCCGTCCCTTATCGCCAACCAGATGGTTGTGATATCTCCCGGGAAGATCTACCAGCCTCCTTTCCCAAAGTGGTATAACCCTGATGCAACCTGCGCATACCATGGGAAAACCCCGGGCCACTCCACCGAAAAATGCCTAGCCCTTAAATACAAGGTCCAACGTGAAAACGAACCCGCTCGCCAATCATGGAGGGGGAGCAGTTAATGCCGTCGAGTCGGGTAGGCCGCGCAGGTCCAAGCCTTTGAAGAACGTGACGACCCCCCAGGAGGTTTATCTACGAGGCCCTACAAAAGGGGGGCGTAATTCTCCACGGTGGGCACGAAGAAGATTCCTGTTTGATGCATCCCGGCGAGCTACATAACATGGAAACATGTTTAGTAGTGGAGGACTTGTTGCAACAGATGATAGATCGAGGCTAACTAGAAGTCGGCGATGAGGGGAGTGAAGAGCAGCATATATGTATGCAGTCTGCAGATGAGGGAAGTTTTGGAAGGCCTAAGCCTTTGGTGGTATATTTCACCAGAGACGCAGCTCCCCAAACGCCCCGATACCCCTCGGTAGTTAAACTTGTTTCGTTTCCGTACAAAAACAACCACGCAGTTCCACGGAGGTATGCGCCTCCAAGCGAAAGGGAGGAAGAAGCCTCCGACATCAGCTCATTGTCGGCCAAGGTAACCAATATCACGGGGCTGAGCGGTGTGACCTGCAGCGGTCGCGTGTTCGCACCCCCTTACCTGCCGACACAACCCGCAAACGTTAAAGGGAATGCAAAGATAACACAAGGACAAGATGACAAAATAATCCCTACTTCGAACGAGAATATTCTAGTGAAAGGTCTTCCGAAGAAAAATGATGGTTGTGGCAAGAAAAAAGTATTGCTAGAGGAGGCAGGCGAGTTCCTCTGCATTATTCAGCAAATCGAGTTCAAGGTCATTGAGCAGCTCAACAAAACCCTGGCCAGAGTCTCTCTTTTGGAACTGCTCATGAGCTCTGAGCCTCATCGGGCCTTGCAAGTAAAGGTCTTGAACGAAGCTCATGTAGCCCAAGATATTTCCGTAGAAGGCTTTGGAGGACTCGTCAATAACATCACCTCCAACAACTATCTCGCCTTCGCTGAAGAAGAAATCCCTGCTGAGGGGAGAGGGCATAACAGGGCTTTGCATGTGTCAGTCAAATGCATGGACCACGTCGTGGCCAAGGTACTCATCAATAACGGTTCTAGTTTAAACATAATGCCCAAAAGCACGTTAGAGAAATTGCCATTTAACGCTTCCCATCTAAGGCCAAGTTCTATGGTGGTCCGTGCCTTCGATGGCTGCTGCCAAGAAGTGAGGGGAGAGATCAACCTCCCTGTACAGATAGGCCCCCATACCTGTCAGGTTACCTTCCAAGTAATGGATATTAACCCGGCTTACAGCTGTCTTTTGGGACGCCCGTGGATCCACTCGGTGGGAGTCGTTCCCTCTACACTCCACCAAAAACTGAAGTTTGTAATAGAGGGGCATTTGGTCATTGTGTCGGGGGAGGAAGACATCTTTGTAATTTGCCCGTCCTCTATGCCGTATGTGGAAGCCGCGGAGGAGTCATTGGAAACAGCCTTCCAATCTTTTGAGGTAGTAAGCATTGCCTCCATAGATTCCTTCTCTGGGCAACCTTGCTTGTCCGATACGGCAATGATGGTGGCCCGGGTGATGTTGGGGAATGGCTACGAGCCCGGAATGGGTTTAGGCAAGAACAACGGCGGCAGAAGCAGCCTGGTAAGCACCAGAGGAAATCGTGGGAAGTTTGGATTAGGCTATAAACCCACGCAAGCGAACATAAGGAAAAGTGTCGCGGAAAGGAAGAGCGGAAGCCAAGGTTTGCAATTGGGACGAAAAGTCGAAGAGGGCCCGCCCTGCCACATTAGTAGGAGCTTTATAAGTGCAGGTCTAGGACACGAATGCCAAGTCGTTGCAATATGCAAGGATGATTCTACGAGTGGGTCAGATTTGGTACGACCATGCCCTCCTGGTTTCCGACTAGGAAATTGGCGATTGGAGGAGCGCCCGGACATTTATGGGACAAGCATAATGTAACCCTTTGTGGCTTTTAAAACTCTACGGTTGGGCCTAGGCTTTAGAGTTTCCTTTTGTTAAGGCTTTATGTCTTTTGTTCCTGAATTTATAATATAAAGATTTTTCTTCATCTGTTCCTGCGTCTCTACCCATTTCTCATTCATTTGCATGTTTATTTCTTTACTCTTAAAACGCTAGATCCGACGACGAGTCCCTCGAAGGTACTAATACCTGGGACCCGACTAGCGATTTCAAGCAAGAAATGGATCAGACGGAGAGTGAAGAGGACGAGGATGTGGGACTTCCCCCAGAGTTGGAGAAGATAGTTGCCCATGAGGACCAGGAGATGGGGCCTCATCAAGAAGAGACGAAACTAGTAGACTTAGGAACCGGCAGTGGGAAAAAGGAAGTGAATATAGGCACGGGTATGACTGCACCCATTCGTGAAGAATTGATGGCCCTGCTAAAAAACTACCAAGACATCTTTGCCTGGTCATACCAAGATATGCCCGGTTTGAGTTCTGACATCGTACAACACAGATTACCTCTAAATCCTGAGTGTTCCCCGGTAAAACAAAAGCTGAGGAGGATGAAGCCCAAGACATCCTTGAAAATAAAAGAAGATGTAAAGAAACAATTTGACGGTGGTTTTTTGGCTGTCGCTCGGTACCCAGAATGGGTTGCCAACATTGTACCAGTCCCTAAGAAGGATGGGAAGGTGCGAATGTGTGTAGATTATCGGGACCTAAATCGAGCCAGTCCCAAGGAAAATTTTCCTCTGCCGCATATCGATATCCTCGTGGATAATACGACCAATTTCGCTTTGTTTTCCTTCATGGATGGGTTCTCCGGTTACAATCAGATAAAAATGGAGTCGGAGGATATGGAAAAGACTACCTTCGTCACCCTGTGGGGGACGTTCTGTTATAAGGTGATGTCCTTTGGACTCAAGAACGGCGGGGCAACTTATCAACGGGCTATGGTAGCTTTGTTCCACAATATGATGCACCGAGAAATTGAGGTCTATGTGGACGACATAATTGCCAAGTCTAAGACCGAGGAGGAACACCTTGTCAACTTGCGGAAGTTGTTCGAAAGGCTTAGGAAATATCAATTGAGGTTAAACCCCGCTAAGTGCACCTTCGGGGTCAAGTCAGGGAAATTGCTAGGTTTCATCGTAAGCCAGAAAGGGATAGAGGTGGACCCCGAAAAGGTGAAAGCCATCCTTGAGATGCCAGAACCGCGTACCGAGAGGCAGGTCTAAGGTTTCCTGGGGCGTTTGAACTACATTGCCAGATTCATATCACAGCTCACCGCTATTTGTGAGCTGTTGTTCAAACTCTTACGCAAAAACCAATCCGTCCGCTGGAACGAGGATTGTCAAGAGGCATTTGGAAGGATCAAACAGTGTCTCATGAACCCTCTCGTGCTTATGCCGCCGGTACCCAGAAGGCCTCTCATCTTGTATATGATGATTTTGGACGAGTCGATGGGATGTATACTGGGGTAACATGACAAGTCCGGGAAGAGAGAGCGCGCTGTCTACTATTTGAGTAAGAAGTTCACGGCCTGTGAAATGAACTACTCCCTGCTCAAAAGAACGTGTTGTGCTTTAGTCTGGGCGTCCCACCATCTAAGACAATACATGATGAGCCATACCACCTGGTTGATATCCAAGATGGACCCGGTTAAGTACATCTTTGAGAAGCCTGCTCTCACAGGGCGGATCACCCGGTGGCAGGTTTTGCTATCCGAGTTCAATATAGTCTACGTCACCCAAAAGGCGATAAAAGGAAGTGCCTTGGCAGATTATTTGGCTCAACAGCCTCTCAACGACTATCAACCCATGCATCCCGAGTTCCCGGATAAGGACATCATGGCCTTGTTTGAGGAAAAGCTAGACGAGGACCGGGACAAGTGGATCGTGTGGTTCGATGGAGCGTCAAATGTTCTAGGCCTTGGTGTTGGGGCAGTATTGGTCTCTCCGGACAATCAATGTATACCTTTCACAGCCAGGCTGGGGTTCGACTGCACCAACAACATGGCTAAGTATGAAGCGTGCGCCCTGGCCGTCCAGGCAGCAATTGACTCCAATGTCAAGATACTCAAGGTGTACGGGGACTCAGCACTGGTGATTCACCAGCTGAGAGGGGAATGGGAAACTAGAGACCCCAAGCTGATACCCTACCAAGCCTATATCAAGGAATTGGATGGTTTCTTTGATGAGATCTCCTTCCATCACGTTCCTCGAGAGGAAAATCAAATGGCTGATGTGCTTGCCACTTTAGCGTCCATGTTCCAGCTAACAGCACACGGGGACCTACCGTACATTGAATTCTAGTGTCGTGGCAGACCCGCACATTGTTGTTAGGTGGAAGAGGAACGGGACGGTAAACCTTGGTATTTCGATATCAAGCGATACGTTGAAAGCAAAGAGTACCCACCGAAGGCCTCCGACAACGACAAAAGGACATTGAGGAGATTGGCAGCCGTATTCTTCATGAGCGGAAGCATACTATACAAGAGGAACCATGGCATGGTTCTGCTACACTGCGTGAACACTAAGGAAGCAGAAAACATGCTGGGGGAGGTCCATGAGGGCTCTTTTAGTATGCACGCTAATGGGCACGCCATGGCTAGAAAGATCTTAAGGGCAGGTTACTATTGGCTCCCTATGGAAAGCGATTGTTGTCTCCATGTGAAATTCTGATACTGAGGATAGATGTCGTACAGGATGTCACGACATCGCGCTTCAGAACATGCAGATTGTATATGACAGTATGAACAGATTAAACAAGTAAATAACACAAGAGAATTGTTAACCCAGTTCGGTGTAACGTCACCTACATCTGGGGGCTACCAAGCCAGGGAGGAAATCCACTAAAATAGTATTAGTTCGAAGATCTAACAGCCACTGTATACAACCTTCTCACCTAACCACTACCCATGCAACTTCTACCTAAGAGCCACTCTTAGATATGAGAACCCCTCTCACTCCCTCTCAATCACTCACCCGTGTTTACAAACAAATCAAAGACACACCAGAGATTGCTCTCTGAACAATAGAGATCAACTCTGAACAATAGAGATCAACTCTACACACTCAGGTCCAACACTTGATGTTAGGGTAGCATCAAGGTGGCTCACAAAATAACTCTTCAATCTCTGACTTGATTAAAAACCCGTGCAGCCTTCATGTTTATATAGCAGTGTACGTATCTGGGCTGCAACAACTTGCGCTGGATAAGCTCTATCATTCTCCTGAAAAATCTGCACTTAAAGATCTAAAAGATAAAGTTTTATCTTTTAGTTTTTTATCTTCAATCTCTAATCCCTGAACGAAACTATTCAAGTTTGTAATTCAATCTTTAATTATCTTTTAATTCGTTCCTAAAGATAGAGCTCCTAATCTGTTGCTGACTGCACATTAATCTGTTAAAGATATAACAGATTTATGTGTCCAGTATTTTCGGGCAGGATGTCCTGGACATTGTATCCGACATCGTGGATCCTGCAGCTTCAATTCTTCATTTGACATTTTATCTTGCCTTGTGCATTGTGCAGCCCAATCTGATTCCTTGACATAATGTTAGACATCATGTGCAGCAACTCCAGCTTTCCTTCATTGTCTAAGTGCTTATGTTTTAACAAAATTTTAGCCAATCTTTTAAAACTAAGTAAAGCTAAGCACTAACAATCTCCCCCTTTGGCAAATTTTGTCTAAAACATACTTAGACACTTCCTGAGCATGTACGAGCAGTCATGCAAGTGGGATCAGCAACTTTCATTATCAGAGTAATCAAGCACAGCAGTATCTGTAGTGGTGACAGCAAAATTATGCAAGTTGCAAATCTACAAGTCTTTTCCAGGATGTCAAGACATCTCACGTGACATCAGCTTTCTGCTCCCCCTGTCTCCATGCTCTTGCTGCTGTGAAGTGAATATTCTGCTAGGCAGCAGTTCACTGCAGCATCTTCTATTAGCTACTAGTTTCAGTAGCTTACATCAATCATAATCAGCAGCAGCAGTATAAATACTACTCCCCCTCAAAATCATATAAATACTACTCCCCCTCAAAATCATATAAATACTACTCCCCCTCAAAATCATAAATCATGCATAATATCCTCCTACTCCCCCTTTTTAGACAGAATTTGGCAAAAGTAGAATGCATGAAATTAATGTGCAAATATTACAGACCAATAACAATCAATTGTTCAAAGGGACATGCCCCAATAGCTAGTCATGGGGTGGCATCAGAATCATCATCATCTGATTCTGTATCCTCTGCTGCATCTTCTTCTTCCTCAGCTGCTTCTCCATCATCAACGCCATTGTCTGAGAGTCTTTTGATCAGGCGTTCCAGCTCTATTTTCTTCTCTGTGTTGGCTTTGATGGTTGCCTCCAGCACCTTGCATGTGTCCTTGAGTTCAGCAATCAAATCATCCTTGGACACAGCACCTGAAGCAGCAGCTTTCCCTGATGTCGAGACAATGTCTGGGACATGTGTCCCCTCAAACAGTTTGTAATGCAGGGATAGAGGAGATTCTCTCTTCTTCACAGAGTCAATGTTGTTTAAAATATTGGGATGTTGACTCAACATAATGCCACACAATACAGTTGGGAAGGCAATGGGTAATTTGACAGCAAAAGATTCTGAATGCTTAATAGTTTGATCAAAAATATAGTTTCCAAAATTAAATTTGGACTTGGTTCCAACAGCATACAGAAATTTACCCAACCCTGTGGCAACAGTGGAAGTATGATTGGTGGGTACCCAGTTGGCAGTGCCAATCCTATGCAGGATTGCATACTTCACACTTAGCTTCCCTGCAGAAAGCTTCCCTTTCTTTGGCCAATGCTGGACTTGCTTGGCAGTGATTTCCTTGGCAATTTGATGCTCAGAAACAGCAATATCCACCACTCCTTCAGTTGGTCTGCCCAGGTACTTGTTGATTACAGCAGGGGAGAATCTAATACATTTTCCTCTGACAAACACTTTCTGATACTCATCACTCTTTCTGTTTGTTATGTCAGAGGGAATGTTGACAATGAATTCCCTGACTAGACTTTCATAACAATCTCCCAACTTGGTGACAGTTTTCAGCAGTCCAGCAGCCTTGATGAGGTCCATGATCTCCTTGCAATCCAAGGCATCTCTTCCCAGTTCTCTTTCTAAAGCAAGTCTGCGTTGATATACAAATTTCCACCTTTCAACATTGCCAATGGAGTGGAATGAAATGTTGTCCAATGGGGCATCAGGGACATTTCCAGGCACCTTTTTCCCTGATTTCTTGGCTCTCTTGATGTCGGGAACATCTAGTTCGACATCATCATCAGAATCAGATGAGGAAATTTCTTTCCTCTTCTTGGAAGGGATTGCAACTTTGCTCCATCTGGATGTGGTAGGAGTGATTGGTGTGCTCTTCTTCTGTGCAGTAGTTTTGATTCGTCCAGACCTAGTAATGGGGGTTTTTCCCTTTCTGCTTTGTAATCTTTCTGCAATGCCAGGTGCCAACTTTTTGACAATGGGTTCCTCATCAGATTCTACTTCTTCTAGGTCAATGAAGTCACCTGGAGCAGGTTCTGGTGCCCTTGGTGCAGGGGTCTCCTCTGTGGCTTGATCCTCTTCCTCTGTTGATTTCTCTTCACTGGATGAAAAGAGGACTTCAGCATTTGGGGTGGAAGATGTTGGGACATCTTTATCAGCATCAGGGACAGAAGCATTTTTCAAAATGCTATTCACAAAACTGCGGATCTTCTTATCCATCTCAGTGTCTTCTTCCCTAGGGCTTGTTGCAAAGCTAGGGTTTTCAGAAATCTTCACTCCCTGTTGTCTTTTAGGGACCAGTTTCTCAGGAACAGGGCCTGGACCAGGAATCATTTGTATGGATTGGATATTGAGTGCAGGTTGTTCCTGGTTTGATGGAGTTTTGGAGGATGATGGAGATGATGGTACAGAGGGTGAAACAGGGGATGAGGTTTCTTTTGGTGAGGTAGCCATGGAGAAGCAGAGCTTTGGGAGTGGTTTCGTGAATATCTGAGAAGTGTTGGGGAATGCTGATGAAAACGAGATTGCCACGAAAATGTAAGTTTGAATGAGGAATGTAGGAGAACGTGTGAAATGGAGGTTGAATTTGTTTTGGCCCAGTAGTGAACGTGCTATTAATGTTGAGTGAGAAGTTTGAGCACGTTCAGATAGAAGTAACTGCTATAACTCCTCTAGCAGACAAATGCCCAGCTTGCCCCTCAGTTTTTCAAACTGATTTGCATCCAATGCCTTTGTGAAAATATCTGCTACTTGTTCCTCAGTGGCAACATGCTCCAGTGTGATAACTTTATCATCAACAAGATCTCTAATATAGTGATGTCTAATGTCAATGTGCTTGGTTCTGCTGTGTTGAACAGGATTTTTAGAAATATTAATAGCACTCATGTTGTCACAGTACAATGTCATGACATCTTGTTCGACATTGTACTCCTTCAGCATCTGCTTCATCCAAACTAGTTGTGAACAACTGCTTCCTGCTGCAATATACTCTGCTTCTGCAGTAGATAGGGACACACAGTTCTGCTTCTTGCTGAACCATGAAATAAGATTGTTTCCCAAATAGAAACATCCACCAGAAGTGCTTTTTCTGTCATCTGCACTTCCAGCCCAATCAGCATCACAATATCCAACCAGCATTGAATCTGAACAATGACAGTACATAATCCCATAGTCACTGGTGCCATTTACATATTTCAGAATTCTCTTTACTTGATTCAAGTGACTTATCTTAGGATTGGCTTGATATCTTGCACAAACACCTACTGCAAAGGTGATGTCAGGTCTGCTTGCTGTTAAATATAGTAAGCTCCCAATCATGCTTCTGT